>NW_023493664.1:527500-535000 GCF_013265735.2 Oncorhynchus mykiss
ATTAATTATGTCATTATATCTAGTAGACTGGTGTTATGATGAGGATAGATTCATTATGTCATTATATCTAGTAGACTGGTGTTATGATGAGGATAGATTCATTATGTCATTATATCTAATAGACTGGTGTTATGATGAGGATAGATTAATTATGTCATTATATCTAGTAGACTGGTGTTATGATGAGGATAGATTAATTATGTCATTATATCTAATAGACTGGTGTTATGATGAGGATAGATTCATTATGTCATTATATCTAGTAGACTGGTGTTATGATGAGGATAGATTCATTATGTCATTATGTCTAATAGACTGGTGTTATGATGAGGATAGATTCATTATGTCATTATATCTAGTAGACTGGTGTTATGATGAGGATAGATTCATTATATCTAGTAGACTGGTGTTATGATGAGGATAGATTCATTATGTCATTATATCTAGTAGACTGGTGTTATGATGAGGATAGATTCATTATATCTAGTAGACTGGTGTTATGATGAGGATAGATTCATTATATCTAGTAGACTGGTGTTATGATGAGGAAAGATTCATTATGTCATTATATCTAGTAGACTGGTGTTATGATGAGGATAGATTCATTATGTCATTATATCTAATAGACTGGTGTTATGATGAGGATAGATTCATTATGTCATTATATCTAATAGACTGGTGTTATGATGAGGATAGATTCATTATGTCATTATATCTAATAGACTGGTGTTATGATGAGGATAGATTCATTATGTCATTATATCTAATAGACTGGTGTTATGATGAGGATAGATTAATTATGTCATTATATCTAGTAGACTGGTGTTATGATGAGGATAGATTCATTAATAAACCCAGCAGCATCGGATGTTAGAGAAGGATCATAAATCCGGTCTCTTTTCCTTGGACCTAAAACGATGTGCCCGGTTGGAGAGGAGCACAGCGAGCAGCGGACTAGTGATACCATCCATATTAGGGCAGAAATCCACAGTGTAGCGATGGGGGCAAGAATGGGGTCCACACACACACACACACACACACGTACAGTTTGCAGGGAGATCAGACTGGTCTCATAGACTCGACGAAGCATTGTAAATGTACATCCCGGGTCACTCAAATTCTCATTTGTTACGTTTTGAATGGTCACTTAATAAGATAGAAGGTTACTTCAGTCAAACATTAATGAGGGTGGTTGGTGTGGGTGGATTGGTGGGTAGGTAGGTAGCTATGTCTGGGTGGATGGATGGATGGGTGTTCGAATCTCATCACGGACAACTTTAGCATTATAGCTAATTAGCAACTTTGCACCTACTTACTACTTTTTTAGCTACTTTTCAACTACTTAGCATGTTAGCTAACCCTTCCTCTAACCGTTTAACCTTCCTTCTAACCCATAACTCACAGAATTAGCTAACGTTAGCATGTTAGCTAGCTCTTCCTCTAACCCTAACCTTTTAATCTACCTCATAATCTTAACCCTAACCCTTAACTCCCAGAACTAGCTAACGGTAGCATGTTAGCTAACCATTTCCCTAACCCTAAAGCCCTTTAATTAACCTACCTCCTAACCTTAACCCTAACCCTTAACTCCTAGAACTGGATAACGTTAGCGTTAGCCGTCTAGTCACCTAGCTAACGTTAGCATGTTAACTAACCTTTCACTCCTAGAACTGGATAACGTTAGCGTTAGCCATCTAGTCACCTAGCTAACGTTAGCATGTTAACTAACCTTTAACTCCTAGAACTGGATAACGTTAGCGTTAGCCATCTAGTCACCTAGCTAACGTTAGCATGTTAACTAACCCTTAACTCCTAGAACTGGATAGCGTTAGCGTTAGCCATCTAGTCACCTAGCTAACGTTAGCATGTTAACTAACCCTTAACTCCTAGAACTGGATAACGTTAGCGTTAGCCATCTAGTCACCTAGCTAACGTTAGCATGTTAACTAACCCTTAACTCCTAGAACTGGATAACGTTAGCGTTAGCCATCTAGTCACCTAGCTAACGTTAGCATGTTAACTAACCCTTAACTCCTAGAACTGGATAACGTTAGCGTTAGCCACCTAGTCACCTAGGTAACGTTTTCAATTATGTATTTTTATTTAACCTTTATTTAACTACAAATTGGAAATTCGTAACATATCATACGTTTTTGCTGATTCCCAACAATTGTACATTTTGTAATTCATAACATATCAGAGACATATCAGACAAATAGAGTGTCTAAGATTTACATACAGTAACATAACATATCATATTAAATGGAGTGTCTAGGATTTACATACAGTACCAGAACAGATTTACATACAGAATAATACGTAATTCTCTGAGACCAGGTTGGAGAGATGGGGAAGAGGGATTGGGTATGTGCGCATCCCCCCCTCAGTCCCTCTCCCCCCTCCTTTCTCGCCCCCTCCCTCTCCCCTCCTCTTTATCTCCCACCTCCTTTCTCGTCCCCCTTCCTCCCCTCCCCTCCTCTCCCTCCACAGTCAACAAGGCAAAAATAGAGTTTACAGAGCAAGCTCTCTCCTCTCCTGACTGGTTCACTCGCCTCATCTAACTAACCATCCTCGGGGAAACACACTTTTAAGCGCGCACGCACGGACACACACACACACACATTGAAGCTCCGCTCAGCAGCAGCAGGGAGTGAACAGCCAGCTTGCGACTTATCCCCGCCATTCCCCGGTACAGTAACTTCCTCAGCATCTCCCGGCCTCTGCAGAGAGAGAGAGAGAGCACCGCCCGACAACCCAACTGGAAACCGGCCCCACGGCTCTATAGTAACGGACTGACCGACCACTAAATCCCGGAGAAGGGAAGAGGACTATCTAGTGCTCAACATCCCGTCATCGCCGGTAGAATATACTTCAGACTGCGGATTTAAACCGTCACATTGGCCAGTTGTCCATTTGGACGGAGAGAGAGAACTGGTAGTGCGCAGTGTGAGAACACAACAGAAACCACTTGACGCGGAAAAGTCCCGGGCACTTCCCGGTATTTTAGGAAACAGAGGGACGCGTCTCACCTTACCGAAATACCGACGCCGGTAGCCTAAAACGGAGCCGGTCTGAGCAACAGCTACCACCGGCAAAAATCAGTGAGGTAAGCGGTGTGATTAAAATGGATAGTAAAAGATACATAAAATGACGATTTAATGTGTTAATTTCACAGCTTTGTATATCAGATGGGGTTTTGTGTTGACATGGTATGTGCTGACAGAATGTTGTTTAGAGTCAGACCTCACAGACGAACATCCACACGATCGATGAACGAGGGGAGCTTTGGGTTGGAAATTACCATTTCAGTTTCTCACTCCTTCCGCCTCCATACTCAGCAGAGAGGGATGAAACAGAGGACGTTACATAAAACAAGGATTTCTCCTCCTCCTCCGGCCTCCTCCTCTGGCCTCCTCCGGCCTCCTCCTCACCTGGCCTCCTCCTCCTCCTCACCTGGCCTCCTCCTCCTCCTCCTCCTCACCTGGCCTCCTCCTCCTCACCTGGCCTCCTCCTCCTCCTCACCTGGCCTCCTCCTCCTCCTCACCTGGCCTCCTCCTCCTCCTCCTCCTCCTCCTCACCTGGCCTCCTCCTCCTCACCTGGCCTCCTCCTCCTCCCCAGACCCCGTTAGATAGATACTGATGTTCCGCTTTAAAGCGTTAGAAAGCGCCTCTCGGTGTTCCTCTTCAGTTATCAGGCCGCGGGACAGATTCCAACTCGCTCTCACAGTCTTCATGTCAGAATTCGACATTCATCCGTGTTTCTCTGATGTCAAATTTAGAAATGATTGCAAAAGTCAATTTTTTTTTAAAAACATTTACCCAGAGTAATTTACAGTAGTGAATATATATGTTTTCTTACTTTTTTCTTACTGGTCCCCTGAGGAAATTGAACCCACAACCTTGGCATTGCAAGCACCATGCTCTACCAAGTGATCCACACAGGGTACTAACCCTGAATGGTTAAGGTAAGGGTTAAGGTTTGGGATGGGCTTAAAAAACTTTTAAAAAATCAAAAAAACAACTTTCTGTTGTTGGATTTGAACCTGCAACATTTGGACTCAGAGGCAGATGAATAAGCTCGTCCACAACACTCTAGCACAACAAAAAACCTACTTTTCTCACCGTTTCTCACCTATTTAGCTCACCGTTGCCCCTAGTGGCCTGGTTTCCACCTCACATCCCGACGTTCCTCAGTCAGACGGACGTCGAACACTGACCTGTATCACGGGTGACCTGGCTGCCCTCCCCCCATTCAGACCGTTATTGATCCTTAATTGATTGATACAACATTTTTACAGGCTACATCGTGATGATTATTCCTCTGTGTGTGTGTGTGTGTGTGTGTGTGTGTGTGTGTGTGTGTGTGTGTGTGTGTGTGTGTGTGTGTGTGTGTGTGTGTGTGTGTGTGTGTGTGTGTGTATGTGCAGGTGTGTGTGTTCTCCCTGTCTAAACCCTCTAAAACCTCCCTGGCTGCTGCTGTGTCCAGACAGACCAATAGTTACGCTCAGTTATCAGACAGAATAGGACATTACCTTCACATTAGAGATGTCATGACTATCGACACAGGACAGTCAGTTCGGGTCGTTCGGTGGGGACAGACACACAGCAACAACAAAAAAAAAATCTATGGTGTCCAATTAACTCTGGCCAGTGTAACATGTACACTATTGGTCAGTGAAAAATAAAGTCCTACTTGATCTGGTGTTTAAAATAACACATTTTTCAAAGTGTTGCAGTGCTCCTCATTTAACTCTGGCTCGAAGGAACTCGACTGTGGTGTTTGGGAAGCTCTGCTGTAGAGTTCATATCAACACCGACAGTGTACAACAAAAACACTTGATTTGTAGTCAACCGGACTCTCTTTAACTAGTGTTAGACTTTCCCAGTGTAATTTCATTAACACCTGTAGTTTCACAGAAAATCATTTTGGGACGTTTTAACACTGTATGCTGTAAAGAGTGTCATTTGCATATTTCCCAAGGTGACTTTTCTTTTTGAGTAAATTGTTTACCACCCGTGGCTGTATTTGTTAGTGACAAAGATATGGTTGTTTCTTGCCTTTTTAAAGCACTTTGGCTTTTGCTCGCCAAGTAAGTCCCCTAGGGGGGTGATGTTATAATACAATTAAACCATGACAACACATTACATACATCATAAGGCCTTACTTATTGGCCTAATTGATGGCCTTGTTTTTGCCCTAACAAATCACATTTTTTTGGACTTTACGACTGTCTTCATATGTTTGGACCATGATAGTTTGTTGGTGATGTGGACAAAAAGGAACTTGAAACTCTTGACCCATCGTTGTCGGTGATCAGGCTGTTGTGTCGTCAGCAAACTTAATGATGGTGTTAGAGTCGTGCCTAGCCATGCAGTCATGGGTGAACAGGGAGTACAGGAGGGGACTAAGTACACACCCCTGAGGGGCCCCCCGTGTTGGGGATAAACGTGGCAGATGTGTTGTTGCCTACCGTTAACACCTGGGGGCTGGATTTCTTATAAGCATCCGGATTAGTGTCCTGCTCCTTGACAGCTGCAGCTCTAGCCTTTAGCTCGGTGGGGATGTTGCCTGTAATCCATGGCTTCTGGTTGGGATATGTACGTACTGTCACTGTGGGGACGACGTCATCGATGCACTTATTGATAAAGCCGATGACTGAGGTGGTAAACTCCTCAAATCAGAATCAAATCAAAATGTTATTGGTCACACACAGGGTTAGCAGATGTTAATGGTCACATGTTTAGCAGATGTTAATGGTCACATGTTTAGCAGATGTTAATGGTCACATGTTTAGCAGATGTTAATGGTCACATGGTTAGCAGATGTTAATGGTCACATGGTTAGCAGATGTTAATGCGAGTGTAGCGAAATGCTTGTGCTTCTAGTTCCAACAGATATCTAACAAGTAATCTAACAATTCCCCAACAACTACCTAATAAACAAAGTAAGGTAAAGATTTGAATAATGGAATGGAATAATATTATAATAATAATGGAATAAGAATATAAATATATGGATTATTTTTTTATTTAACTAGGCAAGTCAGTTAAGAACACATTCTTATTTTCAATGACGGTCTAGGAACAGTGGGTTTAACTGGTCTAGGAACAGTGGGTTAACTGGTCTAGGAACAGTGGGTTTAACTGGTCTAGGAACAGTGGGTTAACTGGTCTAGGAACAGTGGGTTTAACTGGTCTAGGAACAGTGGGTTAACTGCCTGTTCAGGGGCAGAATGTCAGCTCTGGGGTTTGAACTTGCAACCTTCCAGTTACTAGTCCAACGCTCTAACCACTAGGCTACCCTGCCGCCCTGGATGAGCCATGACCGGGCGGCATAGGCAAGATAAAACAGATGGTATAGAATACAGTATATACATATGAGATGAGTAATGTAAAATATGTAAACATTGGCATTATTAAAGTGACTCGTTATCCATTTATTAAAGTGGCCAATGATTTTGAGTCAGTCATCCCACATCCCCAAACCACCCTACATCACCAAACCATCCCCGAAATCATCCCACATCCTCAAATCATCTTACATCCCCAAACCTCCTACATTCCCAAAACACCCCTATGTTCCCCGAACTGTTCCACATCCCCAAACTATCCTACATCCTCCAAATCATTCTGCATCCTCAGAACTACCCCAAACCATCGTACATCCCCCAACCATCCCCCATCCATCCCACAACCATCCTCAAACCATCCCACATCCCTAAATAGTCCCACATCCCCAAACCATCCTAAGTCCCCCAAACCATCCTACAACCTCAAACCATCCTACATCCTCCAAACCATTCTACATCCTCCAAACCATCCTACATCCTCCAAACCATCCTACATCCTCCAAACCATCCAACATCCTCCAAACCATCCAACATCCTCCAAACCATCCTACATCCCCAAACCATCCAACATCCTCCAAACCATTCTGCATCCTCAAACCATCCTACATCCCCAAACCATCCAACTTCCTCAAACCATCCTACATCCCCAAACCATCCTACATCCCCAAACCATCCAACATCCTCCAAACCATTCTGCATCCTCAAACCATTCTGCGTCCTCAAACCATCCAACATCCCCAAAAGCATCCTACATCCCCCAAACCATCCTACATCTTACTGCAGTGTCTGGGGCCTCTGCTGACAGTGTTATTATTATACCACATGACAACCCCATCGTTCTCCTACACCAAATATACATACACCAGGGCTCTGCTGTTGTGTTAGCAACTGTAGCCTAGCAACATGAGTGTATAGAATGTTAGAGCAGAGAACTTCCCGTGCCTGTATGATGAACAGCAGAGTGTTCAGGGCTACAGAGGAAAACCCAGATACTGTTAGGAAACCCAGGTAGGCTAGAATGGTCCACATTTGGAAGTCAGCCTCCAACATAACACCCTGAGCCTCCTCTTCCTCCTCTCCCAGCCCCCTCATCCTCTTCCTCCTCCTTCACCCCTCCAACGGCCTGCTGCCAGAGAAAGAGAGAGAGAGA
>NW_023493664.1:540000-620000 GCF_013265735.2 Oncorhynchus mykiss
ACTACTACACTACACTGCTACTACTACTACACTACTACTACTACTACACTACTACACTGCTACTACTACTACTACACTACTACACTGCTACTACTACTACTACACTACTACTACTACCACTACTACAACTACACTACTACACTACTACGATTTAAAAAAATCTTGGTCGACCGAAAGTCTTCTGTTCTTTTGTCCAGTCGATTGGTTGACATTTTTAAAATGTGTATTTTTCCATTTATAGACACACCCTGTGTGTTAAAAAAAAATCAACTACATGCATTGAGCTTCTCTGATACTTGAAACTTAATGTTCGCTGAAATAAGACACAAATGACTCAAGAGGGAGCCAGAAATCTAGATAACCAGAAGAAAGAAAAACAACCTTAAACTGACCCGATTATTCTCCTCCCACTCCTGCTGGCGTCAGCAGATTCTGCCATTACTCTCCTGAAGTTGCCGGTAATAGGTTAGCAGTCGGCAACTTTTCTCATGTTGAATGACCTTACCGTTTCTACCCATCTGCATGCCAGTTATGGTTTTCACACATTTCTGTGGAAAAGTTTAATTTCATTTAAAATAACGTCTTCATATGTCAAAATATATTGTAATGTGGAAAATCAAAATGATATCCAAATCTAAATTAAAATGATACTAATCTAAAAAAGTAACTTCTATTGCCAACTATGGTGAAAAAAATAGTCTACATAAAGCCAACAAATAAAAACATTGCAACCTGCAGGTAGAAAATATCCCGATAAATCCGATCCTGATCTGTTCAGACCTTGTATATTCCAGGATGAGATAGTAAAAGCTTTGTGTTCCACAGTGTCTTCCATAGTGTCTATTGTCATAGTGTCTACAAATCTGCGTGCCACCATTTTTGTGAGTTTATTTTAATTTATAACAATGTCTTCATATCTCAATGATCTACTGCTCGAGCTCCTCTTCCTCTTATAGAATATTAACTCAAAAGTATTGTGGAGCTCCTACACCTGAATATAAAACAGTTCCGGAACCCAAAATGAGTTCCGGAACCTATTCCAGTCCAAGTCAACCACTGATAAGAAGTAATCAGGTAGGGCTATTTTATGATGTTTCCACTGGATCAGAGCATGAAAGGTTTCTCTTTCACTCTGAGTGGTTATCGAAAGGGAGAGAGCTGGAAGGATTTTTCAAATACTTTGAGGAACTATTTGTAATTCTCAACGGATGTAAAAAATAAAAAAAAGACTTTGTTTACTTGCTGTTTTGAGGTGAAGAAAACATTTACTTTGAGAAGCTCCACAGTTTATTAGTGGTGGAGATTTAAAAACAAATCTAATTTGACTTGTCACAGTCACATGGTTAGCAGATGTTAATGCGAGTGTAGCGAAATGCTTGTGCTTCTAGTTCCGACAATGCAGTAATAACCAACAAGTAATCTAGCTAACAATTCCAAAACTACTACCTTATACACACAAGTGTAAGGGGATAAAGAATATGTACATAAAGATATATGAATGAGTGATGGTACAGAACGGCATAGGCAAGATGCAGTAGATGGTATAGAGTACAGTATATACATATGAGATGAGTAATGTAGGGTATGTAAACATTATATAACATGGCTAGTGATACATTTATTACATACATTTTTCCATTATTAAAGTTATTAAAGAGTTGAGTCAGTATGTTGGCAGCAGCCACTCAATGTTAGTGATGGCTGTTTAACAGTCTGATGGCCTTGAGATAGAAGCTGTTTTTCAGTCTCTCGGTCCCCTTTAAGCCAATCAGAAAGAGATCTCCCAAATGGACACATTTATATACCTACATTTGAATGCAGGACAGGTAGCTTATAGGCATATATACTTATATGTGTAATCAGGTGCGTGTCTAGCTGATAGAACTCTAGAACTCTCAGTGATAGAACTGTAGAACTCTCGTGATAGAACGTCTCTATAGAAGTAAAGGAGAGACTTCTAGCTGATAGAACTCTAGAATTCTCAGTGATAGAATGTCTCTATAGAAGTAAAGGAGATCATTCTCAGTGATAGAACTCTAGAATTCTCAGTGATAGAACTCTACAATTCTCAGTGATAGAACTCTAGAATTCTCAGTGATAGAACTCTGGAATTCTCAGTAATAGAATGTCTCTATAGAAGTAAAGGAGATAATTCTAAGTGATAGAACTCTATAATTCTCAGTGATAGAATGTCTCTATAGAAGTAAAGGAGAGAATTCTCAGTGATAGAACTCTAGAACTCCCAGTGATATAATGTCTCTATAGAAGTAAAGGAGAGAATTCTAGCTGATAGAACTCTAGAACTCTCAGTGATAGAACTCTAGAACTCCCAGTGATAGAACTCTAGAACTCCCAGTGATAGAATGTCTCTATAGAAACTCAACATTGACAGCAACGCTCCAAACAAAAGACAATTGACTAAAATTGAATTGACAAAACTCGGAAAATGGAATGAAATAAACCCACACTTTTTTTTCTCACAAGTGTAGCTCCGCAAACAACGTGTCCACGCCGACAATGAGAACGGTAATACTGGAATAACGATGTATTGTATTAACAGAAATTACCATAACCAAACAAACATTGTAGATTAGAAATGATGAGAGAGAGAGAGAGAGAGAGAGAGAGAGAGACAGAGAGAGAGAGAGAGAGAGAGAGAGAGAGAGAGAGTGAGAAAGAGAGAGAGAGAGAGAGACAGAGAGAGAGAGAGAGAGAGAAAGAGAGGGGAGAGAGACACAGAGAGAGAGAGAGAGAGAGAGAGATAGAGAGAGTGAGAAAGAGAGAGAGAGAGAGAGAGAGACAGAGAGAGAGAGAGAGACAGAGAGAGAGAGAGAGAGAGAGAGAGGGGAGAGAGACACAGAGAGAGAGAGAGAGAGAGAGAGATAGAGAGAAGTTCCATAGTACATCTGGAGGACAGCATGGCCAATGCAGACAATCCACCACACAGCGCCCAGATTTAAGGTCATACGGCCTCTGCAGAAATCACGGCATCCGTCCTCCTCGTGCTTCACGGAGCAGTGCAGAGCTGTTGTCAAGGCAGTCGTCAAGGAAGTGAGTTTGTGATTATACAGGATTTACATTGACAATCGTGTCAATGCATTGTTACGACATTTGTGGAGGCAAATGGCGATGCGGTACGGATCTGGATTTGTCCTCTGTCTGGACGCCTCTGGAGGCTCCTCGTTGCGTCACATCGTCCATATGGAGCCTCCAACCACATTTATGGATCAAACATAAATTAGCATTTTAGTCGAGGCCTCCACAATGAATTAGTTCACAGAGATGGGCGTAAATATATAGATATATATAGTATATATATTTGCTGCTGCTCAACTAAAAAAATCTTGGTCGGCCAACAGCCTACTGACCAAACAATCGACCAGTCGACTAATTGGGGTCAGCCCTAGTAACAACATTCTATTAATAACACAGCCCTAGTAACAACATTCTATTAATAACACAGCCCTAGTAACAACATTATATTAATAACACAGCCCTAGTAACAACATTCTATTAATAACACAGCCCTAGTAACAACATTCTATTAATAACACAGCCCTAGTAACAACATTCTATTAATAACACAGCCCTAGTAACAACATTCTATTAATAACACAGCCCTAGTAACAACATTCTATTAATAACACAGCCCTAGTAACAACATTCTATTAATAACACAGCCCTAGTAACAACATTCTATTAATAACACAGCCCTAGTAACAACATTCTATTAATAACACAGCCCTAGTAACAACATTCTATTAATAACACAGCCCTAGTAACAACATTCTATTAATAACACAGCCTTAGTAACAACATTCTATTAACAACACAGCCTTAGTAACAACATTCTATTAACAACACAGCCTTAGTAACAAGATTATATTAATAACACAGCCCTAGTAACAACATTATATTAATAACACAGCCTTAGTAACAACATTATATTAACAACACAGCCCTAGTAACAACATTCTATTAATAACACAGCCCTGGTAACAACATTCTATTAACAACACAGCCCTAGTAACAACATTCTATTAATAACACAGCCCTGGTAACAACATTCTATTAATAACAAAGCCCTAGTAACAACATTCTATTAATAACACAGCCCTAGTAACAACATTATATTAATAACACAGCCCTAGTAACAACATTTATTAATAACACAGCCCTAGTAACAACATTCTATTAATAACAAAGCCCTAGGAACAACATTCTATTAATAACACAGCCTTAGTAACAACATTCTATTAACAACACAGCCTTAGTAACAAGATTATATTAATAACACAGCCCTAGTAACAACATTATATTAATAACACAGCCTTAGTAACAACATTCTATTAACAACACAGCCCTAGTAACAACATTCTATTAATAACACAGCCCTGGTAACAACATTCTGTTAACAACACAGCCCTGGTAACAACATTCTATTAATAACACAGCCTTAGTAACAACATTCTATTAATAACATATCCCTAGTAACAACATTCTATTAATACCCTGGTAACAACATTCTATTAATAACACAGCCCTAGTAACAACATTCTATTAATAACACAGCCCAGGTAACAACATTATATTAATAACATATCCCTAGTAACAACATTCTATTAATACCCTGGTAACAACATTATATTAATAACACAGCCCTGGTAAGAACATTATATTAATAACACAGCCCTGGTAACAACATTATATTAATAACACAGCCCTGGTAACAACATTCTATTAATAACACAGCCCTGGTAACAACATTCTATTAACAACACAGCCCTGGTAACAACATTCTATTAACAACACAGCCCTAGTAATAACATTCTATTAATAACACATCCCTGGTAACAACATTATATTAATAACACAGCCCTAGTAACAACATTCTATTAATAACACAGCCCTAGTAACAACATTATATTAATAATAACACAGCCCTAGTAACAACATTCTATTAATAACACAGCCCTAGTAACAACATTCTATTAATAACACAGCCCTAGTAACAACATTCTATTAATAACACAGCCCTGGTAACAACATTATATTAATAACACAGCCCTAGTAACAACATTCTATTAATAACACAGCCCTAGTAACAACATTATATTAATAATAACACAGCCCTAGTAACAACATTCTATTAATAACACAGCCCTAGTAACAACATTATATTAATAACACAGCCCTGGTAACACCATTATATTAATAACACAGCCCTAGTAACAACATTCTATTAATAACACAGCCCTAGTAACAACATTCTATTAATAACACAGCCCTAGTAACAACATTCTATTAATAACACAGCCCTAGTAACAACATTCTATTAATAACACAGCTCTGGTAACAACATTCTATTAATAACACAGCCCTAGTAACAACATTCTATTAATAACACAGCCTTAGTAACAACATTCTATTAATAACACAGCCCTAGTAACAACATTATATTAATAACACAGCCCTAGTAACAACATTCTATTAATAACACAGCCCTGGTAACAACATTATATTAATAACACAGCCCTGGTAACAACATTATATTAATAACAGTCATCTCCTATTCAACCCTGACTCTATTAAACACTTTAACAGTCCCAGAGGACCAACATTCCTCTCCTCTCACTCCATGCCTCCTGTCTCATCTTGTTGTCCACTGGGACAGGTTTATGGGAGGTGATATGGGGGAGGGAGGGTAGAGAGGTGCTATAGAGGTGAGGGAGGTAGAGAGGAGAGGAAGGAAGGGGAGAGGGGAGGAAGAAGGAGAGCAAGAGAGAGGAGAGGAAGGGAGGTAGAGGAGGGTAGGGAGGAGTTATAGAGGGGAGGTTGGTAGAGGTAGAGAGGAGAGGAGAGGAGAGGAGAGGAGAGGAGAGGGAGGTAGAGGAGGGTAGGGAGTAGTAGAGAGGAGAGGAGAGGAGAGGGGTGAGATCGAGGGGAGAGGAGAGGAGAGAAGAGAAGAGGAGAGGAGAGGAGAGGAGAGGAGAGGAGAGATCGAGGGGAGAGGAGAGGAGAGGAGGTGAGATCGAGGAGAGAGGAGAGGAGAGGAGAGAGGTCAGATCGAGGGGAGAGGAGAGGAGAGGAGAGGAGGTGAGATCGAGGGGAGAGGCTACATAGAGGTGTTGTTAGAGCTGAAGTCTGGTATTCCCCGGCCAATCTAATCCATTATAACTGGACCACAGGGACCCCTCCACCACACACACACACACACACACACACACACACACACACACACACACACACACACACACACACACACACACACACACACACACACACACACACACACACACACACACACACACAGTGTCTGAAGTGAGGAAGCCTCCCCTCCTAAGGCCATTTAAGGACAACACAGATGAACACTGTGTGAGTGAGAATGAGAGACGTGTGTGTGTGTGTGTGTGTGTGTGTGTGGCTCGTCTCACCAGTCCCCGTGGACAGTGTATTGTAGTGTAGACAGTCACCATTATGTGTTAGTGAACTGAGAGAACAGCATCAGCTGAGAAACACACACCTCTACCTCTACCAGCTACACAACAGACTGATACACACCTCTACCAGCTACACAACAGACTGATACACACCTCTACCTCTACCAGCTACACAACAGACTGATACACTCCTCTACCTCTACCAGCTACACAACAGACTGATACACACCTCTACCAGCTACACAACAGACTGATACACACCTCTACCAGCTACACAACAGACTGATACACACCTCTACCTCTACCAGCTACACAACAGACTGATACACACCTCTACCTCTACCAGCTACACAACAGAGTGATACACACCTCTACCTCTACCAGCTACACAACAGACTGATACACACCTCTACCTCTACCAGCTACACAACAGACTGATACACACCTCTACCAGCTACACAACAGACTGATACACACCTCTACCAGCTACACAACAGACCGATACACACCTCTACCACTACCAGCTACACAACAGACTGATACACACCTCTACCTCTACCAGCTACACAACAGACTGATACACACCTCTACCTCTACCAGCTACACAACAGACTGATACACACCTCTACCAGCTACACAACAGACTGATACACACCTCTACCAGCTACACAACAGACTGATACACACCTCTACCTCTACCAGCTACACAACAGACTGATACACACCTCTACCACTACCAGCTACACAACAGACTGATACACACCTCTACCTCTACCAGCTACACAACAGACTGATACACACCTCTACCAGCTACACAACAGACTGATACACACCTCTACCAGCTACACAACAGACTGATACACACGTCTACCTCTACCAGCTACACAACAGACTGATACACACCTCTACCTCTACCAGCTACACAACAGACTGATACACACCTCTACCAGCTACACAACAGACTGATACACACCTCTACCTCTAACAGCTACACAATAGACTGCTCATTATAATGAGATGGATAACACAACTGACTGGTCATTATAATGAGATGGATAACACAACTGACTGGTCATTATAATGAGATGGATAACACAACTGACTGGTCATTATAATGAGATGGATAACACAACTGACTGGTCATTATAATGAGATGGACAACACAACTGACTGGTCATTATAATGAGATGAGATCTCTCTGTTTCTCTCTCTCTCTGTTTCTCTCTCTCTCTGTTTCTCTCTCTCTCTCTCTCTCTCTCTGTTTCTCTCTCGGTCTCTCTCTCTGTTTCTCTCTCTGTTTCTCTCTCTGTTTCTCTCTCTGTTTCTCTCTCTCTCTCTCTCTCTCTCTCTCTCTCTCTCTCTCTCTCTCTCTCTCTCTCTCTGTCTCTCTGTCTCTCTCTCTCGCTCTCTCTCTGTTTCTCTCTCTCTCTCTTCTCTCTCTCTGTTTCTCTCTCTCTCTCTCTCTGTTTCTCCCTCTCTCTGTTTCTCTCTCTCCCTCTCTCTCTCTCTCTCTCTCCCTGGAGATGTGCGTGTGTGTTAACAGTACATCTGTCTCTCCTCAGCATGGTGAAGTGGATCGAGGACGGGGTACCTGAGGACCCCTTCCTGAACCCTGAGCTCATGAAGAACAACCCCTGGGTGGAAAAGGGAAAGTGTGTCCTGTTGTAGACGATTACCACCCCTGACCCTGCCATGACCTCTGACCCCAGCCTGGTGGGGCATGGCAGGACAGCACTCACCCCCCCCCCCCCCCCACCATGAATGTACAACAGCTGATGTCCAGACCCCCCCCCCCTGCTAGTTTCAGCCACGTTGATGCATCACAGATTACCTTTAATATTCATGTTGATGTTGATATGAAGTGTATTTATGCAGCCAGTCACTCACTCACTCACTCAGTCACTCACTCAGTCACTCACTCAGTCACTCACTCCGTCACTCACTCACTCAGTCACTCACTCAGTCACTCACTCAGTCAGTCACTCACTCAGTCACTCACTCACTCAGTCACTCAGTCAGTCACTCACTCAGTCACTCACTCCGTCACTCACTCACTCAGTCACTCACTCAGTCACTCACTCAGTCAGTCACTCACTCAGTCACTCACTCACTCAGTCACTCAGTCACTCACTCAGTCACTCAGTCACTCAGTCAGGCAGCCAGTCAGCCAGTCAGTCAGTCAGCCAGTCAGCCAGTCAGTCAGCCAGTCAGTCAGCCAGTCAGTCAGCCAGTCAGCCAGTCAGCCAGTCAGCCAGCCAGTCAGCCAGTCAGTCAGTCAGTCAGCCAGTCAGTCAGCCAGTCTACACCATCCTCTAGGTCCATTAGAACAGAATGTGTCCAGTCAGTCAGCGATGAGGACACGGACTGGAGAGGACGTTGGATTTGAAGAGGAAGTTGTAAATTAGGCTTAATGCTTCTCCCTGTCTGTCTGCTCTCTGTCTGACTGCTCTGTGGTTGCTGAGGATTAGTTATACTGTCACTGGCAGAACACACAGACACACACACACACACACACACCCTGTTGACACACTGTACAGACGAGCCCCTTTAACTTATTAAATTATTGATGATGCTTTGTTTTATTTATTGATGTATTTATTGATAAGCTCCTCCTCCGCACGGTGGTCATGTTGTTGTCTATCCCCCAACAACAACAACAACAACAACAACAACAACAACAGTACTGGCCCCTCCTTACCACAGAACCATCTCTATTGCCTTTTCCACAGTCTCATTAACATGAGGATGGAACCATGAGAATGGAACCATGAGAATGGAACCATGAGGGTAGAACCATGAGAATGGAACCATGGGAATGGAACCATGAGAATGGAACCATGGGAATGGAACCATGAGAATGGAACCATGAGGGTGGAACCATGGGAATGGAACCATGAGAATGGAACCATGAGGGTAGAACCATGAGAATGGAACCATGGGAATGGAACCATGAGAATGGAACCATGGGAATGGAACCATGAGAATGGAACCATGAGGGTGGAACCATGGGAATGGAACCATGAGAATGGAACCATGGGAATGGAACCATGAGGGTAGAACCATGAGAATGGAACCATGGGAATGGAACCATGAGAATGGAACCATGAGGGTGGAACCATGGGAATGGAACCATAAGAATGGAACCATGAGGATGGAACCATGATAATGGAACCATGAGGGTGGAACCATGGGAATGGAACCATGAGAATGGAACCATGAGGGTGGAACCATGGGAATGGAACCATGAGGGTGGAACCATGAGAATGGAACCATGAGAATGGAACCATGAGGGTGGAACATGGGAATGGAACCATGAGAATGGAACCATGGGAATGGCACCATGAGGGTGGAACCATGATGATGGAACCATGAGGGTGGTACCAAGGGAATGGAACCATGATGATGGAACCATGAGGATGGAACAATGGGGATGGATCCATGAGGCAGCCTGAGGTTAGATCTTCAACACTACTGACCAAACACAATCACTCTGGCCCCAGCATGTGTGTGGTAACGTGTGTGTGTGTGTGTGTGTGTGTGTGTGTGTGTGTGTGTGTGTGTGTGTGTGTGTCTGTGTGGTATCGTGGTATGAAAAATAATTTTTACTTTTTTGCAATTTAAAAACGATTAAAAGTTGCCGGGATAACATTTCCCTGGACCCTCGGCTACAGAAAATGTTCCCAGACCCTCGGCACCTGAAAATGTTCCCAGACCCTCGGCTCCTGAAAATGTTCCCCTGACCCTAGGCTACTGAAAATGTTCCCCTGACCCTAGGCTACTGAAAATGTTCCCCTGACCCTAGGCTACTGAAAATGTTCTCCTGACCCTAGGCTACTGAAAATTTTCCCCTGACCCTAGGCTACTGAAAATGTTCTCCTGACCCTAGGCTACTGAAAATGTTCCCCTGACCCTAGGCTACTGAAAATGTTCCCAGACCCTAGGCTACTGAAAATGTTCCCAGACCCTCGGCTACTGAAAATGTTCCCAGACCCTCGGCTCCTGAAAATGTTCCCAGACACTCGGCTCCTGAAAATCTTCCCAGACACTCGGCTACCGAAAATGTTCCCAGACCCTCGGCTCCTGAAAATGTTCCCAGACCCTCGGCTCCTGAAAATGTTCCCAGACACTCGGCTACTGAAAATGTTCCCAGACCCTCGGCTACTGAAAATGTTCCCTTGACCCTAGGCTACTGAAAATGTTCCCTTAACCCTAGGCTACTGAAAATGTTCCCCTGACCCTAGGCTACTGAAAATGTTCCCTTGACCCTAGGCTACTGAAAATGTTCCCTTGACCCTAGGCTACTGAAAATGTTCCCAGACCCTAGGCTACTGAAAATGTTCCCCTGACCCTAGGCTACAGAAAATGTTCTCCTGACCCTAGTCTACTGAAAATGTTCCCCGGACCCTAGGCTACTGAAAATGTTCCCCGGTCCCTAGTCTACTGAAAATGTTCCCCGGACCCTAGGCTACTGAAAATGTTCCCAGACCCTAGGCTACTGAAAATGTTCCCCTGACCCTAGGCTACTGAAAATGTTCCCAGACCCTAGGCTACTGAAAATGTTCCCCTGACCCTAGGCTACTGAAAATGTTCCCAGACCCTAGGCTACTGAAAATGTTCCCAGACCCTAGGCTACTGAAAATGTTCCCAGACCCTAGGCTACTGAAAATGTTCCCCTGACCCTAGGCTATTGAAAATGTTCCCAGACCCTAGGCTACTGAAAATGTTCCCCTGACCCTAGGCTACTGAAAATGTTCCCCTGACCCTAGGCTACTGAAAATGTTCCCCTGACCCTAGGCTACAGAAAATGTTCCCCTGACCCTAGGCTACTGAAAATGTTCCCCTGACCCTAGGCTACAGAAAATGTTCCCCTGACCCTCGGCTACTGAAAATGTTCCCCTGACCCTAGGCTACAGAAAATGTTCCCCTGACCCTCGGCTCCTGAAAATGTTCCCCTGACCCTAGTCTACTGAAAATGTTCCCCTGACCCTAGGCTACTGAAAATGTTCCCCGGACCCTAGGCTACTGAAAATGTTCCCTTGACCCTAGGCTACTGAAAATGTTCCCAGACCCTAGGCTACTGAAAATGTTCCCCTGACCCTCGGCTACAGAAAATGTTCCCCTGACCCTCGGCTCCTGAAAATGTTCCCCTGACCCTAGTCTACTGAAAATGTTCCCCTGACCCTAGGCTACTGAAAATGTTCCCCGGACCCTAGGCTACTGAAAATGTTCCCCGGACCCTCCCGATTTACAAATTAATCAGTGTGTGTGTGTGTGTGTGTGAGTGTGTGTATGTGTGTGTGTGTGTTTGTCTAAGAAACAACTTCCTGCTATGAAAAAGGGTGAAAGGTCAGAAACCCGGGTTTGGGCATTGGGCGTTGCTATGTGGACCGGACTGGGCCTGTGTTTTTTATTTATTTACCACAACTAGAACCCGTGGAACCGTCTAGACGTGTTGTTTCCTTGTGCTGAGATTGCTGTGGAACAGGATTATTATTGTTATTGTTGTTATTATTGTTATTATTATTGTTATTGTTATTATTATTGTTATTGTTATTATTATTGTTATTGTTATTATTATTATTATTGTTATTGTTATTATTATTGTTATTGTTATTATTATTGTTATTGTTATTATTATTGTTATTGTTATTATTATTGTTATTGTTGTTATTATTGTTATTATTATTGTTATTGTTATTATTATTGTTATTGTTATTGTTATTATTATTGTTATTGTTATTATTATTGTTATTGTTATTATTATTATTATTGTTATTGTTATTATTATTGTTATTGTTATTATTATTATTATTGTTATTGTTATTATTATTGTTATTATTATTGTTATTGTTATTATTATTGTTATTGTTATTGTTATTATTATTGTTATTGTTATTATTATTGTTATTGTTATTATTATTATTGTTGTTATTGTTATTATTATTGTTATTGTTATTATTATGATGCATCTGATCATCTATTACTCTAAATGACGACGAGCAATAAAGTTGAGATCCTTTTTTAAAATATATATATTGCATGTTTTACTAAAAAAAAACGTTGATCTTAGTCAATAAAAATAGTTTTTAAGACAGCTCTGTTGTCTTTATTTGGTGTGTGTGTGTGTGTGTGTGTGTGTGTGTGTGTGTGTGTGTGTGTGTGTGTGTGTGTGTGTGTGTGTGTGTGTGTGTGTGTTGGACGTCGTACTGTCACATGTACTTGAACTGTCTCTCCTGACTCTTCCTCTGTTGGTTCTGTGGATGGATGGAGGAAGACGAGGACGGTGGACGGGGGGAGAGATGGAGCCGCCTGAAGCAGACAGGCAGACGCTCCTCTTCCCAGAGTACTTCCAAACTCTCTCTCTCTTTCTCGTCTCTCCTCTCGCTATCTCTCACTCTCTCTCTCGTCTCTCTCTCTCTCTCTCCCTCTCTCTCTCTGTCTCTCTCTCTCTCTCTCTCTCTCTCTCTCTCTCTCTCTCTCTCTCCCTCTGTCTATCTATCTCCTCTCTCTCTTTCCTCTCTCTCTCCTCTCTCTTTTAAATAATGTATGGTAGAAAGAGGAAGGTATGTAGGGGGATGCTCTTCTCTCCTCTCCTCTCCTCTTTAATAATAGAGTGGTATGAGACATTGACTGTCACTCTGGATCCCTCCTTCCCTCCCTCCCTCCTCTCCCCTTCTATCCCCTCCTCTCCCCTCCTCTCCTGTCCTCTCTCCTCCCCTCCCCTCCCATCCATCCTCTCCCCTTCTATCCCCTCCTCTCCTGTTCTCTCCTGTCCTCTCTCCTCCCCTCTGTAGTCACAGGGAACTAATGGATAATGGCATCTGCCTCCCCATTCACTCTCAGATTACACACACACACACACACACACACACACACACACACACACACACACACACACACACACACACACACACACACACACACACACACACAAAGGCACTAATGGCCTGTGGGCAATATGCATCTCCATTTACTCTGGGATCAGGGATTAACACTCCCACTCTCCATCCACAGCATCATTTGACCCCACTCTGAAGCACCAATCTAATGTTCAATCTCTATCACTGTATCAGTCTCTACGTGTTGTTACCAATCTAATGTTCAATCTCTATCACTGTATCAGTCTCTACGTGTTGTTACCAATCTAATGTTCAATCTCTATCAGTCTCTCTCTCTCTCTCTTTCTCTCTCTCTCGCTCACTCTCTCTTTCTTTCTCTCTCACTCTCTCTCTCCCCCTCTCTGTCTCTGTCTCACTCACTCTCTCTATCACTCTCTCTCCCCCTCTCTGTCTCTCTCTCAATCACTCTCTCTCCCCCTCTCTGTCTCTCTCTCTCAATCACTCTCTCCCCCTCTCTGTCTCTCTCACTCACTCTCTCTCCCCCTCTCTGTCTCTCTCTCTCTCACTCACTCTCTCCCCCTCTCTCTTTCTGTCTCTCTCACTCACTCTCTCCCCCTCTCTCTTTGTCTCTCACTCACTCTCTCTCCACCTCTCTGTCTCTCACTCACTCACTCTCTCTCCCCCTCTCTGTCTCTCTCTCACTCACTCTCTCTCCCCCTCTCTGTCTCTCTCTCACTCACTCTCTCTCCCCCTCTCTGTCTCACTCACTCTCTCTCCCTCTCTCTGTCTCTCTCTCAATCACTCTCTCTCCCCCTCTCTGTCTCTCTCTCACTCACTCTCTCTCCCCTCTCTGTCTCTCTCTCACTCACTCTCTCTCCCCCGCTCTGTCTCTCACTCACTCTCTCTCCCCCTCTCTGTCTCTCTCTCACTCACTCTCTCTCCCCCTCTCTGTCTCTCTCTCACTCACTCTCTCTCCCCCTCTCTCTCAATCACTCTCTCTCCCCCTATCTGTCTCTCTCTCACTCACTCTCTCTCCCCTCTCTGTCTCTCTCACTCACTCTCTCTCCCCCTCTCTGTCTCACTCACTCTCTCTCCCCCTCTCTGTCTCTCTCTGACTCACTCTCTCTCCCCCTCTCTGTCTCACTCACTCTCTCTCCCCCTCTCTGTCTCTCTCTCACTCACTCTCTCTCCCCTCTCTGTCTCTCTCTCACTCACTCTCTCTCCCCTCTCTGTCTCTCTCTCACTCACTCTCTCTCCCCCTCTCTCTCAATCACTCTCTCTCCCCCTATCTGTCTCTCTCTCACTCACTCTCTCTCCCCTCTCTGTCTCTCTCACTCACTCTCTCTCCCCCTCTCTGTCTCACTCACTCTCTCTCCCTCTCTCTGTCTCTCTCTCAATCACTCTCTCTCCCCCTCTCTGTCTCTCTCTCACTCACTCTCTCTCCCCTCTCTGTCTCTCTCTCACTCACTCTCTCTCCCCCTCTCTGTCTCTCTCTCACTCACTCTCTCTCCCCCTCTCTGTCTCTCTCTCACTCACTCTCTCTCCCCCTCTCTCTCAATCACTCTCTCTTCCCCTATCTGTCTCTCTCTCACTCACTCTCTCTCCCCTCTCTGTCTCTCTCACTCACTCTCTCTCCCCCTCTCTGTCTCACTCACTCTCTCTCCCCCTTTCTGTCTCTCTCTCTCAATCACTCTCTCTCCCCCTCTCTGTCTCTCTCTCACTCACTCTCTCCCCCCTCTGTGTCTCTCTCTCTCTCTCTCTCTCTCTCTCTCTCTCTCTCTCTCTCTCTCTCTCTCTCCCTCAACCCTCTACGTCTCTCTCTCTCAGGGGAAGGTTATTAATACACCGACTGGACCATGCAGTAGAATCAGCTATGATATTTAATGAGCTGTACAGCAGGCTGAGACATGTAGTTAGGGGACATGAGGGTGTGTTGTGGGGTGAACTGTACAGCAGGCTGAGACATGTAGTTAGGGAGACATGAGGGTGTGTTGTGGGGTGAGCTGAGACATGTAGTTAGGGGACATGAGGGTGTGTTGTGGGGTGAACTGAGACATATAGTTAGGGAGACATGAGGGTGTGTTGTGGGGTGAGCTGAGACATGTAGTTGGGGAGACATGAGGGTGTATGTGGGGTGAGCTGAGACATGTAGTCAGGGAGACATGAGGGTGTGTTTTGGGGTGAGCTGAGACATGTAGTTGGGGAGACATGAGGGTGTGTTGTGGGTTGAGCTGAGACATGTAGTTAGGGGGACATGAGGGTGTGTTGTGGGGTGAGCTGAGACATGTAGTTAGGGGGACATGAGGGTGTGTTGTGGGGTGAGCTGAGACATGTAGTTAGGGGGACATGAGGGTGTGTTGTGGGGTGAGCTGAGACATGTAGTTAGGAGGACATGAGGGTGTGTTGTGGGGTGAGCTGAGACATGTAGTTATGGAGACATGAGGGTGTGTTGTGGGGTGAGCTGAGACATGTAGTTAGGGGGACATGAGGGTGTGTTGTGGGGTGAGCTGAGACATGTAGTTAGGGGGACATGAGGGTGTGTTGTGGGGTGAGCTGAGACATCTTGTTAGGGGGACATGAGGGTGTGTTTTGGGGTGAACTGAGACATGTAGTTAGGGGGGCATGAGGGTGTGTTGTGGGGTGAGCTGAGACATGTAGTTAGGGGGGCATGAGGGTGTGTTGTGGGGTGAACTGAGACATGTAGTTGGGGAGACATGAGGGTGTGTTGTGGGGTGAGCTGAGACATGTAGTTGGGGAGACATGAGGGTGTGTTGTGGGGTGAGCTGAGACATGTAGTTAGGAGGACATGAGGGTGTGTTGTGGGGTGAACTGAGACATGTAGTTGGGGAGACATGAGGGTGTGTTGTGGGGTGAGCTGAGACATGTAGTTGGGGAGACATGAGGGTGTGTTGTGGGGTGAGCTGAGACATGTAGTTAGGGGGGCATGAGGGTCTGTCACATGATCTCAATATATATAAACACCTGTTCTGAAAGGCCCCAGAGTCTATCTATCTATCTCTATCTCTACCATCACTAAGGGTTAATCCATCTCTACCATCACTAAGGGTTAATCTATCTCTACCATCACTAAGGGTTAATCTATATATACCATCACTAAGGGTTATTCCATCTCTACCATCACTAAGGGTTAATCTATCTCTACCATCACTACCACACTAAGGGTTAATCTATCTCTACCATCACTAAGGGTTAATCCATCTCTACCATCACTAAGGGTTAATCCATCTCTACCACAATAAGGGTTAATCTATCTCTACCATCACTAAGGGTTAATCCATCTCTACCATCACTAAGGGTTAATCCATCTCTACCACACTAAGGGTTAATCCATCTCTACCACACTAAGGGTTAATCCATCTCTACCATCACTAAGGGTTAATCCATCTCTACCATCTCTACCACACTAAGGGTTAATCCATCTCTACCATCTCTACCATCACTAAGGGTTAATCCTTCTCTACCACACTAAGGGTTAATCCATCTCTACCATCTCTACCATCACTAAGGGTTAATCCATCTCTACCATCTCTACCACACTAAGGGTTAATCCATCTCTACCATCTCTACCATCACTAAGGGTTAATCCATCTCTACCACACTAAGGGTTAATCCATCTCTACCATCTCTACCATCACTAAGGGTTAATCCATCTCTACCACACTAAGGGTTAATCCATCTCTACCATCACTAAGGGTTAATCCATCTCTACCATCACTAAGGGTTAATCCATCTCTACCATCACTACCACACTAAGGGTTAATCCATCTCTACCATCACCAAGGGTTAATCCATCTCTACCACACTAAGGGTTAATCCATCTCTACCATCTCTACCATCACTAAGGGTTAATCCATCTCTACCACACTAAGGGTTAATTAATCTCTACCACACTAAGGGTTAATCCATCTCTACCACACTAAGGGTTAATCCATCTCTACCACACTAAGGGTTAATCCATCTCTACCATCTCTACCATCACTAAGGGTTAATCCATCTCTACCACACTAAGGGTTAATCCATCTCTACCATCACTAAGGGTTAATCCATCTCTACCAAACTAAGGGTTAATCCATCTCTACCACCACTAAGGGTTAATCCATCTCTACCAACACTAAGGGTTAATCCATCTCTACCATCACTAAGGGTTAATCCATCTCTACCACACTAAGGGTTAATCCATCTCTACCATCACTAAGGGTTAATCTATCTCTACCATCACTAAGGGTTAATCCATCTCTACCATCACTAAGGGTTAATCCATCTCTACCACACTAAGGTTTAATCCATCTCTGCCATCACTACCACACTAAGGGTTAATCCATCTCTACCATCACTAACGTTTAATCCATCTCTACCATCACTACCACACTAAGGGTTAATCCATCTCTACCATCTCTAACATCACTAAGGGTTAATCCATCTCTACCACACTAAGGGTTAATCCATCTCTACCACAGTAAGGGTTAATCCATCTCTACCACACTAAGGGTTAATCCATCTCTATCACACTAAGGGTTAATCCATCTCTACCATCACTAAGGGTTAATCTATCTCTACCATCACTAATGTTTAATCCATCTCTACCATCACTAAGGGTTAATCCATCTCTACCATCTCTACCATCACTAAGGGTTAATCCATCTCTAACATCACTAAGGGTTAATCCATCTCTACCACACTAAGGTTTAATCCATCTCTGCCATCACTACCACACTAAGGGTTAATCCATCTCTACCATCACTAACGTTTAATCCATCTCTACCATCACTACCACACTAAGGGTTAATCCATCTCTACCATCTCTACCATCACTAAGGGTTAATCCATCTCTACCACACTAAGGGTTAATCCATCTCTACCACAGTAAGGGTTAATCCATCTCTACCACACTAAGGGTTAATCCATCTCTACCATCTCTACCATCACTAAGGGTTAATCCATCGCTACCACACTAAGGGTTAATCCATCTCTACCATCACTAAGGGTTTATCCATCTCTACCATCTCTACCATCAATCAGGGTTAATCCCTCTCTACCACACTAAGGGTTAATCCATCTCTACCACACTAAGGGTTAATCAATCTCTACCATCACTAAGGGTTAATCCATCTCTACCACACTAAGGGTTAATCCATCTCTACCACACTAAGGGTTAATCCATCTCTACCATCTCTACCATCACTAAGGGTTAATCCATCTCTACCATCACTAAGGGTTAATCCATCTCTACCATCACTAAGGGTTAATCCATCTCTACCATCACTAAGGGTTAATCCATCTCTACCACACTAAGGGT
This sequence comes from Oncorhynchus mykiss, assembly GCF_013265735.2. NCBI lineage: Eukaryota > Metazoa > Chordata > Actinopteri > Salmoniformes > Salmonidae > Oncorhynchus > Oncorhynchus mykiss. The sequence continues at coordinate 558,597 of NW_023493664.1, forward strand.
TAATACATCTCTACCAACACTAAGGGTTAATCCATCTCTACCACACTAAGGGTTAATCCACCTCTACCATCACTAAGGGTTAATCCATCTCTACCATCACTAAGGGTTAATCCATCTCTACCATCACTAAGGGTTATCCCATCTCTACCACACTAAGGGTTAATCAATCTCTACCACACTAAGGGTTAATCCATCTCTACCACACTAAGGGTTAATCCATCTCTACCATCTCTACCATCACTAAGGGTTAATCCATCTCTACCACACTAAGGGTTAATCCATCTCTACCATCACTAAGGGTTTATCCATCTCTACCATCTCTACCATCAATCAGGGTTAATCCCTCTCTACCACACTAAGGGTTAATCCATCTCTACCATCACTAAGGGTTAATCCATCTCTACCATCACTAAGGGTTAATCCATCTCTACCACACTAAGGGTTAATCCATCTCTACCATCACTAAAGGTTAATCTATTACTACCACACTAATGGTTCCAGTCATTGGCAACAGAGAACTGGAAGGAAAGGCGGATGAAGGAGGAATTGGCTTTGGGGATGACTAGTGAAATATACCTGTGCAGCGCGTGCTACGAGTGGGTGCTGCTATGGTGACCAGTGAGCTGAGATAATAAACAGTAGCAGCAGCGTGACGTCCTGTACACAAGACTAAAACACACACACACGCAACCACGGCAACCACGTGCACAGACCCCTGGCTCCAGGGATATGGGAGACTCAGGAAGTACATTTAATTTCTCCTAAATGAGGACAGAGAAACCCTGACCTCAACAGTTAGTAAAACACACACACACACGCTGACACACTCCCTGCGAGCTGAACTCTGTTCTTGGGGTTAATTAGACGGTGTGTGTGTGTGTGTGTGTGTGTGTGTGTGTGTGTGTGTGTGTGTGTGTGTGTGTGTGTGTGTGTGTGTGTGTGTGTGTGTCAGTGATGGGATCATTGCTCTATGCTCCAATTTTAGTCTGAATGAAACACTGACGTAGGACCCTATTCCCACATAGGACTCTGGCCAAAACTAGTGCACTACATAGGACTGTAGTGTACTACATAGGGAATAGGGTGCCATGTCAAGGACAGCTCTCTACAACTCAGTATAGAGTGACAACACACAGACACAGAACTAAGAGAGACAGAGAGATGAGGTCTCTACAACTCAGTATAGAGTGACTGACAACACACAGACACAGAACTAAGAGAGACAGAGAGATGAGGTCTCTACAACTCATTATAGAGTGACTGACAACACACAGAACTAAGAGAGACAGAGAGATGAGGTCTCTACAACTCATTATAGAGTGGCTGACAACACACAGACACAGAACTAAGAGAGACAGAGAGATGAGGTCTCTACAACTCATTATAGAGTGACTGACAACACACAGACACAGAACTGAGAGAGACAGAGAGATGAGGTCTCTACAACTCATTATAGAGTGGCTGACAACACACAGACACAGAACTAAGAGAGACAGAGAGATGAGGTCTCTACAACTCGTTATAGAGTGGCTGACAACACACAGAACTAAGAGAGACAGAGAGATGAGGTCTCTACAACTCAGTATAGAGTGACTGACAACACACAGACACAGAACTAAGAGAGACAGAGAGATGAGGTCTCTACAACTCAGTATAGAGTGACTGACAACAAACAGAACTAAGAGAGACAGAGAGATGAGGTCTCTACAACTCATTATAGAGTGACTGACAACACAAAGAACTAAGAGAGACAGAGAGATGAGGTCTCTACAACTCATTATAGAGTGACTGACAACACACAGACACAGAACTGAGACAGAGAGATGAGGTCTCTACAACTCATTATAGAGTGACTGACAACACACAGACACAGAACTAAGAGAGACAGAGAGATGAGGTCTCTACAACTCATTATAGAGTGACTGACAACACACAGACACAGAACTAAGAGAGATAGAGAGATGAGGTCTCTACAACTCATTATAGAGTGGCTGACAACACACAGAACTAAGAGAGACAGAGAGATGAGGTCTCTACAACTCAGTATAGAGTGACTGACAACACACAGACACAGAACTGAGAGAGACAGAGAGATGAGGTCTCTACAACTCATTATAGAGTGGCTGACAACACACAGAACTAAGAGAGACAGAGAGATGAGGTCTCTACAACTCAGTATAGAGTGACTGACAACACACAGACACAGAACTAAGAGAGACAGAGAGATGAGGTCTCTACAACTCATTATAGAGTGACTGACAACACACAGACACAGAACTAAGAGAGACAGAGAGATGAGGTCTCTACAACTCATTATAGAGTGACTGACAACACACAGAACTAAGAGAGACAGAGAGATGAGGTATAGAGAACGAGTGAACAAAAGATCAGAGAACATTCCTAAAACATTACCAACCATGTAATGAAATGTAACCATGTTTGAACTTTTAGAAAACGTTCTGTTAAAGTAACGAAGTACCAAGAAAATAACGTTATTTTATCCTGCAACGTTCCTGCAACATTCCTGCAACAATCTTACATTATTCCTGCAACAATCCTATAACATTCCCAGAATTTTTTTCGGAAGATTGTATGCAAAATAACCGTACAACAACCTAGATCTCACCAAGCTCTGAGAAACATAAGGTTCTCAGAACGTTATGCGCTAGCTGGGGAATAGAGAGAGAGAGGTTGGAAAGACGTGTTTGTTGTAATTAAGGTTCTCCGAACGTTATGCGCTAGCTGGGGAATAGAGAGAGAGAGGTTGGAAGGACGTGTTGGTTGTAATTAGGGTTCTCAGAACGTCATGCGCTAGCTGGGGAATAGAGAGAGAGGTTGGAAGGACGTGTTGTTTGTAATTAAGGTTCTCCGAACGTTATGCGCTAGCTGGGGAATAGAGAGAGAGAGGTTGGAAGGACGTGTTGGTTGTAATTAGGGTTCTCAGAACGTCATGCGCTAGCTGGGGAATAGAGAGAGAGGTTGGAAGGACGTGTTGGTTGTAATTAAGGTTCTCAGAATGTTATGCGCTAGCTGGGGAAAAGAGAGAGAGAGGTTGGAAGGACGTGTTGGTTGTAATTAAGGTTCTCAGAACGTCATGCGCTAGCTGGGGAATAGAGAGAGAGGTTGGAAGGACGTGTTGGTTGTAATTAAGGTTCTCAGAATGTTATGCGCTAGCTGGGGAAAAGAGAGAGAGAGGTTGGAAGGACGTGTTGGTTGTAATTAGGGTTCTCAGAACGTCATGCGCTAGCTGGGGAATAGAGAGAGAGGTTGGAAGGACGTGTTGTTTGTAATTAAGGTTCTCCGAACGTTATGCGCTAGCTGGGGAATAGAGAGAGAGAGGTTGGAAGGACGTGTTGGTTGTAATTAGGGTTCTCAGAACGTCATGCGCTAGCTGGGGAATAGAGAGAGAGGTTGGAAGGACGTGTTGGTTGTAATTAAGGTTCTCCGAACGTTATGCGCGAGCTGGGGAATAGAGAGAGAGAGGTTGGAAAGACGTGTTGGTTGTAATTAGGGTTGTACCATCGGCTAATAAAAACAAAAACACCTCCCTCCCTGATGACTGTACGAGTGTGTGTGTGTGTGTGTGTGTGTGTGTGTGTGTGTGTGTGTGTGTGTGTGTGTGTGTGTGTGTGTGTGTGTGTGTGAGTGTGCGCCTCTGTGGTGTCATTACCGGCTGCTCTTGCCCAACGGATTTCCATGTTTACCCAGCATGCCCTCTGAGTGGCGCCGCAGGGAACATGGTCGCACTGGTAACCAACCGACGCAGCGCAACCTCAAACACACACACACACACACACACACAACCTCAAACACAAACACACACACACACATACACACACAACCTCAAACACACACACACACACAACCTCAAACACACACACACACACACACACACACACACACACACACAACCTCAAACACACACACACACACACACACACACAACCTCAAACACACACACACACACAACCTCAAACACACAAACACACACACACCCCTAATGTTCATCAAAGTTTGCTGCGGCTTTGACTTACTTTTGTGTGTTTGAGGTTGTAGATCCCCTGAGGACAGTGGGTGGAGTCTGGAGACAGTAGATCCTCTGAGGACAGTGTGTGGATGGAGACAGTAGATGCCCTGAGGACAGTGTGTGGATGGAGACAGTAGATCCCCTGAGGACAGTGGGTGGATGGAGACAGTGGATCCCTTGAGGACAGTGGGTAGAGTCTGGAGACAGTAGATCCCCTGATGACAGTGGGTGGAGTCTGGAGACAGTAGGTCCTCTGAGGACAGTGGGTGGAGTCTGGAGACAGTAGATCCCCTGAGGACAGTGGGTGGAGTCTGGAGACAGTAGATCCCCTGAGGACAGTGGGTGGAGTCTGGAGACAGTAGATCCCCTGAGGACAGTGGGTGGAGTCTGGAGACAGTAGATCCCCTGAGGACAGTGGGTGGAGTCTGGAGACAGTAGATCCCCTGAGGACAGTGGGTGGAGTCTGGAGACAGTAGATCCCCTGAGGACAGTGGGTGGAGTCTGGAGACAGTAGATCCCCTGAGGACAGTGGGTGGAGTCTGGAGACAGTAGATCCTCTGAGGACAGTGTGTGGAGTCTGGAGACAGTAGATCCCCTGAGGACAGTGTGTGGATGGAGACAGTAGATCCCCTGAGGACAGTGTGTGGAGTCTGGAGACAGTAGATCCCCTGAGGACAGTGTGTGGAGTCTGGAGACAGTAGATCCCCTGAGGACAGTGTGTGGAGTCTGGAGACAGTAGACCCCTGAGGACAGTGTGTGGATGGAGACAGTAGATCCCCTGAGGACAGTGTGTGGATGGAGACAGTAGATCCCCTGAGGACAGTGTGTGGATGGAGACAGTAGATCACCTGAGGACAGTGTTTGGATGGAGACAGTAGATCCCCTGAGGACAGTGTGTGGATGGAGACAGTAGATCCCCTGAGGACAGTGTGTGGATGGAGACAGTAGATCCCCTGAGGACAGTGTGTGGATGGAGACAGTAGATCCCCTGAGGACAGTGTGTGCAGTCTGGAGACAGTAGATCCCCTGAGGACCGTGTGTGGAGTCTGGAGACAGTTGAGCCCCTGAGGACAGTGGGTGGAGTCTGGAGACAGTAGATCCCCTGAGGATAGTTGGTGGAGTCTGGAGACAGTAGGTCCTCTGAGGACAGTGGGTGGAGTCTGGAGACAGTAGGTCCCCTGAGGACAGTGTGTGGATGGAGACAGTAGATCCGCTGAGGACAGTGTGTGGATGGAGACAGTAGATCACCTGAGGACAGTGTTTGGATGGAGACAGTAGATCCCCTGAGGACAGTGTGTGGATGGAGACAGTAGATCCCCTGAGGACAGTGTGTGGATGGAGACAGTAGATCCCCTGAGGACAGTGTGTGGATGGAGACAGTAGATCCCCTGAGGACAGTGTATGGATGGAGACAGTAGATCCCCTGAGGACAGTGGGTGGATGGAGACAGTGGATCCCTTGAGGACAGTGGGTGGAGTCTGGAGACAGTAGATCCCCTGAGGACAGTGGGTGGAGTCTGGAGACAGTAGGTCCTCTGAGGACAGTGGGTGGAGTCTGGAGACAGTAGATCCCATGAGGACAGTGGGTGGAGTCTGGAGACAGTAGATCCCCTGAGGACAGTGGGTGGAGTCTGGAGACAGTAGATCCCATGAGAACAGTGTGTGGATGGAGACAGTAGATCCCCTGAGGACAGTGTGTGGAGTCTGGAGACAGTAGATCCCCTGAGGACAGTGTGAGGAGTCTGGAGACAGTAGATCCCCTGAGGACAGTGGGTGGAGTCTGGAGACAGTAGATCCCCTGAGGATAGTTGGTGGAGTCTGGAGACAGTAGGTCCTCTGAGGACAGTGGGTGGAGTCTGGAGACAGTAGGTCCCCTGAGGACAGTGGGTGGAGTCTGGAGACAGTAGGTCCCCTGAGGACAGTGGGTGGAGTCTGGAGACAGTAGGTCCTCTGAGGACAGTGGGTGGAGTCTGGGTACAGTAGGTCCCCTGAGGACAGTGTGTGGGTGGAGACAGTAGATCCACTGAGGACAGTGTGTGGGTGGAGACAGTAGATCCCCTCAGGACAGTGGGTGGAGTCTGGAGACAGTAGGTCCTCTGAGGACAGTGGGTGGAGTCTGGAGACAGTAGATCCTCTGAGGACAGTGGGTGGAGTCTGGAGGCAGTAGATCCCCTGAGGACAGTGGGTGGAGGCTGGAGACAGTAGGTCCCCTGAGGACAGTGGGTGGAGTCTGGAGACAGTAGGTCCCATGAGGTCAGTGGGTGGAGTCTGGAGACAGTGGGTCCCCTGAGGACAGTGGGTGGAGTCTGGAGACAGTAGGTCCTCTGAGGACAGTGGGTGGAGACAGGAGACAGTAGGTCCCCTGAGGACAGTGTGTGCGTGGAGACAGTAGATCCCCTGAGGACAGTGTGTGGGTGGAGACAGTAGATCCCCTCAGGACAGTGGGTGGAGTCTGGAGACATTACGTCCTCTGAGGACAGTGGGTGGAGTCTGGAGACAGTAGGTCCTCTGAGGACAGTGGGTGGAGTCTGGAGACAGTAGATCCCCTGAGGACAGTGGGTGGAGTCTGGAGACAGTAGGTCCCCTGAGGACAGTGGGTGTAGTCTGGAGACAGTAGGTCCCATGAGGTCAGTGGGTGGAGTCTGGAGACAGTGGGTCCTCTGAGGACAGTGGGTGGAGACAGGAGACATTAGGTCCCCTGAGGACAGTGTGTGGGTGGAGACAGTAGATCCCCTGAGGACAGTGGGTGGAGTCTGGAGACAGTAGGTCCTCTGAGGACAGTGGGTGGAGTCTGGAGACAGTATGTCCTCTGAGGACAGTTTGTGGGTGGAGTCTGGAGACAGTAGATCCCCTGAGGACAGTCGGTGGAGTCTGGAGACAGTAGATCCCCTGAGGACAGTGGGTGGAGACAGGAGACAGTAGGTCCCCTGAGGACAGTGGGTCGGAGGAGACAGTAGATCCCCTGAGGACAGTTGGTGGGTGGAGACAGTAGATCCCCTGAGGACAGTGGGTGGAGACAGTAGATCCCCTGAGGACAGTGGGTGGGTGGAGACAGTAGATCCCCTGAGGACAGTGTGTGGGTGGAGACAGTAGATCCCCTGAGGACAGTGTGTGGGTGGAGACAGTAGATCCCCTGAGGACAGTGTGTGGATGGAGACAGTAGATCCCCTGAGGACAGTGTGTGGATGGAGACAGTAGATCCCCTGAGGACAGTGTGTGGAGTCTGGAGACAGTAGATCCCCTGAGGACCGTGTGTGGAGTATGGAGACAGTAGATCTCCTGAGGACAGTGGGTGGAGTCTGGAGACAGTAGGTCCTCTGAGGACAGTGGGTGGAGTCTGGAGACAGTAGATCCCATGAGGACAGTGGGTGGAGTCTGGAGACAGTAGATCCCCTGAGGACAGTTGGTGGAGTCTGGAGACAGTAGGTCCTCTGAGGACAGTGGGTGGAGTCTGGGTACAGTAGGTCCCCTGAGGACAGTGGGTGGAGTCTGGAGACAGTAGGTCCTCTGAGGACAGTGGGTGGAGTCTGGAGACAGTAGGTCCTCTGAGGACAGTGGGTGGAGACAGGAGACAGTAGGTCCCCTGAGGACAGTGTGTGGTTGGAGACAGTAGATACCCTGAGGACAGTGTGTGGGTGGAGACAGTAGATCCCCTCAGGACAGTGGGTGGAGTCTGGAGACATTAGGTCCTCTGAGGACAGTGGGTGGAGTCTGGAGACAGTAGGTCCCCTGAGGACAGTGGGTGAAGTCTGGAGACAGTAGGTCCCATGAGGTCAGTGGATGGAGTCTGGAGAGAGTGGGTCCTCTGAGGACAGTGGGTGGAGACAGGAGACAGTAGGTCCCCTGAGGACAGTGTGTGGGTGGAGACAGTAGATCCCCTGAGGACAGTGTGTGGGTGGAGACAGTAGATCCCCTGAGGACAGTGGGTGGAGTCTGGAGACAGTAGGTCCTCTGAGGACAGTGGGTGGAGTCTGGAGACAGTAGGTCCTCTGAGGACAGTGGGTGGAGTCTGGAGACAGTAGATCCCCTGAGGACAGTCGGTGGAGTCTGGAGACAGTAGATCCCCTGAGGACAGTGGGTGGGGACAGGAGACAGTAGGTCCCCTGAGGACAGTGGGTGGGAGGAGACAGTAGATCCCCTGAGGACAGTGGGTGGGTGGAGACAGTAGATCCCCTGAGGACAGTGGGTGGAAACAGTAGATCCCCTGAGGACAGTGGGTGGGTGGAGACAGTAGATCCCCTGAGGACAGTGTGTGGGTGGAGACAGTAAATCCCCTGAGGACAGTGGGTGGGTGGAGACAGTAGGTCCTCTGAGGAGAGTGTGTGGAGTCTGGAGACAGTAAATCCCCTGAGGACAGTGGGTGGAGTCTGGAGACAGTAGGTCCTCTGAGGACAGTGGGTGGAGTCTGGAGACAGTAGATCCCCTGAGGACAGTGGGTGGGTGGAGACAGTAGATCCCCTGAGGACAGTGTGTGGGTGGAGACAGTAGGTCCTCTGAGGACAGTGTGTGGAGTCTAGAGACAGTAGATCCCCTGAGGACAGTGGGTGGAGTCTGGAGACAGTAGGTCCTCTGAGGACAGTGTGTGGGTGGAGACAGTAGATCCCCTGAGGACAGTGTGTGGGTGGAGACAGTAGATCCCCTGAGGACAGTGTGTTTGTTGAGACAGTAGATACCCTGAGGACAGTGGGTGGAGTCTGGAGACAGTATATCCCCTGAGGACAGTGGGTGGGTGGAGACAGTAGATCCCCTGAGGACAGTGTGTGGGTGGAGACAGTAGATCCCCTGAGGACAGTGGGTGGCTGGAGACAGTAGATCCCCTTAGGACAGTGTGTGGGTGGAGACAGTAGATCCCCTGAGGAGAGTGTGTTGGTGGAGACAGTAGGTCCTCTGAGGACAGTTTGTGGAGTCTGGAGACAGTAGATCCCCTGAGGACAGTGTGTGGATGGAGACAGTAGATCCCCTGAGGACAGTGTGTGGATGGAGACAGTAGATCCCCTGAGGACAGTGTGTGGATGGAGACAGTAGATCCCCTGAGGACAGTGTGTGGAGTCTGGAGACAGTAGATCCCCTGAGGACCGTGTGTGGAGTCTGGAGACAGTAGATCCCCTGAGGACAGTGGGTGGAGTCTGGAGACAGTAGATCCCCTGAGGACAGTTGTTGGAGTCTGGAGACAGTAGGTCCTCTGAGGACAGTGGGTGGAGTCTGGGTACAGTAGGTCCCCTGAGGACAGTGGGTGGAGTCTGGAGACAGTAGGTCCTCTGAGGACAGTGGGTGGAGTCTGGAGACAGTAGGTCCTCTGAGGACAGTGGGTGGAGACAGTAGATCCCCTGAGGACAGTGGGTGGGTGGAGACAGTAGATCCCCTGAGGACAGTGTGTGGGTGGAGACAGTAGATCCCCTGAGGACAGTGGGTGGGTGGAGACAGTAGGTCCTCTGAGGAGAGTGTGTGGAGTCTGGAGACAGTAGATCCCCTGAGGACAGTGGGTGGAGTCTGGAGACAGTAGGTCCTCTGAGGACAGTGGGTGGAGTCTGGAGACAGTAGATCCCCTGAGGACAGTGTGTGGAGTCTGGAGACAGTAGATCTCCTGAGGACAGTGGGTGGAGTCTGGAGACAGTAGGTCCTCTGAGGACAGTGTGTGGGTGGAGACAGTAGATCCCCTGAGGACAGTGTGTGGGTGGAGACAGTAGATCCCCTGAGGACAGTGTGTTTGTTGAGACAGTAGATACCCTGAGGACAGTGGGTGGAGTCTGGAGACAGTATATCCCCTGAGGACAGTGGGTGGAGTCTGGAGACAGTAGATCCCCTGAGGACAGTGTGTGGGTGGAGACAGTAGATCCCCTGAGGACAGTGGGTGGGTGGAGACAGTAGATCCCCTTAGGACAGTGTGTGGGTGGAGACAGTAGGTCCTCTGAGGACAGTTTGTGGAGTCTGGAGACAGTAGATCCCCTGAGGACAGTGTGTGGATGGAGACAGTAGATCCCCTGAGGACAGTGTGTGGATGGAGACAGTAGATCCCCTGAGGACAGTGTGTGGAGTCTGGAGACAGTAGATCCCCTGAGGACCGTGTGTGGAGTCTGGAGACAGTAGATCCCCTGAGGACAGTGGGTGGAGTCTGGAGACAGTAGATCCCCTTAGGACAGTTGGTGGAGTCTGGAGACAGTAGGTCATCTGAGGACAGTGGGTGGAGTCTGGGTACAGTAGGTCCCCTGAGGACAGTGGGTGGTGTCTGGAGACAGTAGGTCCTCTGAGGACAGTGGGTGGAGTCTGGAGACAGTAGGTCCTCTGAGGACAGTGGGTGGAGACAGGAGACAGTAGGTCCCCTGAGGACAGTGTGTGGGTGGAGACAGTAGATAGCCTGAGGACAGTGTGTGGGTGGAGACAGTAGATCCCCTCAGGACAGTGGGTGGAGTCTGGAGACATTAGGTCCTCTGAGGACAGTGGGTGGAGTCTGGAGACAGTAGGTCCTCTGAGGACAGTGGGTGGAGTCTGGAGACAGTAGATCCCCTGAGGACAGTGGGTGGAGTCTGGAGACAGTAGGTCCCCTGAGGACAGTGGGTGAAGTCTGGAGATAGTAGGTCCCATGAGGTCAGTGGATGGAGTCTGGAGAGAGTGGGTCCTCTGAGGACAGTGGGTGGAGACAGGAGACAGTAGGTCCCCTGAGGACAGTGTGTGGGTGGAGACAGTAGATCCCCTGAGGACAGTGTGTGGGTGGAGACAGTAGATCCCCTGAGGACAGTGGGTGGAGTCTGGAGACAGTAGGTCCTCTGAGGACAGTGGGTGGAGTCTGGAGACAGTAGGTCCTCTGAGGACAGTGGGTGGAGTCTGGAGACAGTAGATCCCCTGAGGACAGTGGGTGGGTGGAGACAGTAGATCCCCTGAGGACAGTGTGTGGGTGGAGACAGTAGATCCCCTGAGGACAGTGGGTGGGTGGAGACAGTAGGTCCTCTGAGGAGAGTGTGTGGAGTCTGGAGACAGTAGATCCCCTGAGGACAGTGGGTGGAGTCTGGAGACAGTAGGTCCTCTGAGGACAGTGGGTGGAGTCTGGAGACAGTAGATCCCCTGAGGACAGTGGGTGGGTGGAGACAGTAGATCCCCTGAGGACAGTGTGTGGGTGGAGACAGTAGGTCCTCTGAGGACAGTGTGTGGAGTCTGGAGACAGTAGATCCCCTGAGGAGAGTGGGTGGAGTCTGGAGACAGTAGGTCCTCTGAGGACAGTGTGTGGGTGGAGACAGTAGATCCCCTGAGGACAGTGTGTGGGTGGAGACAGTAGATCCCCTGAGGACAGTGTGTTTGTTGAGACAGTAGATACCCTGAGGACAGTGGGTGGAGTCTGGAGACAGTATATCCCCTGAGGACAGTGGGTGGGTGGAGACAGTAGATCCCCTGAGGACAGTGTGTGGGTGGAGACAGTAGATCCCCTGAGGACAGTGGGTGGGTGGAGACAGTAGATCCCCTTAGGACAGTGTGTGGGTGGAGACAGTAGGTCCTCTGAGGACAGTTTGTGGAGTCTGGAGACAGTAGATCCCCTGAGGACAGTGTGTGGATGGAGACAGTAGATCCCCTGAGGACAGTGTGTGGATGGAGACAGTAGATCCCCTGAGGACAGTGTGTGGAGTCTGGAGACAGTAGATCCCCTGAGGACCGTGTGTGGAGTCTGGAGACAGTAGATCCCCTGAGGACAGTGGGTGGAGTCTGAAGACAGTAGATCCCCTGAGGACAGTTGGTGGAGTCTGGAGACAGTAGGTCATCTGAGGACAGTGGGTGGAGTCTGGGTACAGTAGGTCCCCTGAGGACAGTGGGTGGAGTCTGGAGACAGTAGGTCCTCTGAGGACAGTGGGTGGAGTCTGGAGACAGTAGGTCCTCTGAGGACAGTGGGTGGAGACAGGAGACAGTAGGTCCCCTGAGGACAGTGTGTGGGTGGAGACAGTAGATACCCTGAGGACAGTGTGTGGGTGGAGACAGTAGATCCCCTCAGGACAGTGGGTGGAGTCTGGAGACATTAGGTCCTCTGAGGACAGTGGGTGGAGTCTGGAGACAGTAGGTCCTCTGAGGACAGTGGGTGGAGTCTGGAGACAGTAGATCCCCTGAGGACAGTGGGTGGAGTCTGGAGACAGTAGGTCCCCTGAGGACAGTGGGTGAAGTCTGGAGACAGTAGGTCCCATGAGGTCAGTGGATGGAGTCTGGAGAGAGTGGGTCCTCTGAGGACAGTGGGTGGAGACAGGAGACAGTAGGTCCTCTGAGGACAGTGGGTGGAGTCTGGAGACAGTAGATCCCCTGAGGACAGTCGGTGGAGTCTGGAGACAGTAGATCCCCTGAGGACAGTGGGTGGAGACAGGAGACAGTAGGTCCCCTGAGGACAGTGGGTGGGAGGAGACAGTAGATCCCCTGAGGACAGTGGGTGGGTGGAGACAGTAGATCCCCTGAGGACAGTGGGTGGAGACAGTAGATCCCCTGAGGACAGTGGGTGGGTGGAGACAGTAGATCCCCTGAGGACAGTGTGTGGGTGGAGACAGTAGATCCCCTGAGGACAGTGGGTGGGTGGAGACAGTAGGTCCTCTGAGGAGAGTGTGTGGAGTCTGGAGACAGTAGATCCCCTGAGGAGAGTGGGTGGAGTCTGGAGACAGTAGGTCCTCTGAGGACAGTGGGTGGAGTCTGGAGGACAGTGGGTGGGTGGAGACAGTAGATCCCCTGAGGACAGTGTGTGAGTGGAGACAGTAGGTCCTCTGAGGACAGTGTGTGGAGTCTGGAGACAGTAGATCCCCTGAGGACAGTGGGTGGAGTCTGGAGACAGTAGGTCCTCTGAGGACAGTGTGTGGGTGGAGACAGTAGATCCCCTGAGGACAGTGTGTGGGTGGAGACAGTAGATCCCCTGAGGACAGTGTGTGGGTTGAGACAGTAGATCCCCTGAGGACAGTGGGTGGAGTCTGGAGACAGTATATCCCCTGAGGACAGTGGGTGGGTGGAGACAGTAGATCCCCTGAGGACAGTGTGTGGGTGGAGACAGTAGATCCCCTGAGGACAGTGGGTGGGTGGAGACAGTAGATCCCCTTAGGACAGTGTGTGGGTGGAGACAGTAGGTCCTCTGAGGACAGTGGGTGGTGTCTGGAGACAGTAGATCCCCTGAGGACAGTGGGTGGGTGGAGACAGTATATCCTCTGAGGACAGTGTGTGGGTGGAGACAGTAGGTCATCTGAGCACAGTGTGTGGAGTCTGGAGACAGTAGATCCCCTGAGGACAGTGGGTGGAGTCCGGATACAGTAGATCCCCTGAGGACAGTGTGTGGGTTGAGACAGGAGACAGTAGATCCCCTGAGGACAGTTTGTGGGTGGAGACAGTGGATCCCCTGAGGACAGTGTGTGGGTGGAGACAGTAGATCCCCTCAGGACAGTGGGTGGAGTCTGGAGACATTAGGTCCTCTGAGGACAGTGGGTGGAGTCTGGAGACAGTAGGTCCTCTGAGGACAGTGGGTGGAGTCTGGAGACAGTAGATCCCCTGAGGACAGTGGGTGGAGTCTGGAGACAGTAGGTCCCCTGAGGACAGTGGGTGAAGTCTGGAGACAGTAGGTCCCATGAGGTCAGTGGATGGAGTCTGGAGAGAGTGGGTCCTCTGAGGACAGTGGGTGGAGACAGGAGACAGTAGGTCCTCTGAGGACAGTGGGTGGAGTCTGGAGACAGTAGATCCCCTGAGGACAGTCGGTGGAGTCTGGAGACAGTAGATCCCCTGAGGACAGTGGGTGGAGACAGGAGACAGTAGGTCCCCTGAGGACAGTGGGTGGGAGGAGACAGTAGATCCCCTGAGGACAGTGGGTGGGTGGAGACAGTAGATCCCCTGAGGACAGTGGGTGGAGACAGTAGATCCCCTGAGGACAGTGGGTGGGTGGAGACAGTAGATCCCCTGAGGACAGTGTGTGGGTGGAGACAGTAGATCCCCTGAGGACAGTGGGTGGGTGGAGACAGTAGGTCCTCTGAGGAGAGTGTGTGGAGTCTGGAGAGAGTAGATCCCCTGAGGACAGTGGGTGGAGTCTGGAGACAGTAGGTCCTCTGAGGACAGTGGGTGGAGTCTGGAGACAGTAGATCCCCTGAGGACAGTGGGTGGGTGGAGACAGTAGATCCCCTGAGGACAGTGTGTGAGTGGAGACAGTAGGTCCTCTGAGGACAGTGTGTGGAGTCTGGAGACAGTAGATCCCCTGAGGACAGTGGGTGGAGTCTGGAGACAGTAGGTCCTCTGAGGACAGTGTGTGGGTGGAGACAGTAGATCCCCTGAGGACAGTGTGTGGGTGGAGACAGTAGATCCCCTGAGGACAGTGTGTGGGTTGAGACAGTAGATCCCCTGAGGACAGTGGGTGGAGTCTGGAGACAGTATATCCCCTGAGGACAGTGTGTGGGTGGAGACAGTAGATCCCCTGAGGACAGTGTGTGGGTGGAGACAGTAGATCCCCTGAGGACAGTGGGTGGGTGGAGACAGTAGATCCCCTTAGGACAGTGTGTGGGTGGAGACAGTAGGTCCTCTGAGGACAGTTTGTGGAGTCTGGAGACAGTAGATCCCCTGAGGACAGTGGGTGGAGCCTGGAGACAGTAGGTCCTCTGAGGACAGTGGGTGGTGTCTGGAGACAGTAGATCCCCTGAGGACAGTGGGTGGGTGGAGACAGTATATCCTCTGAGGACAGTGTGTGGGTGGAGACAGTAGGTCATCTGAGCACAGTGTGTGGAGTCTGGAGACAGTAGATCCCCTGAGGACAGTGGGTGGAGTCCGGATACAGTAGATCCCCTGAGGACAGTGTGTGGGTGGAGACAGGAGACAGTAGATCCCCTGAGGACAGTTTGTGGGTGGAGACAGTGGATCCCCTGAGGACAGTGTGTGGAGTCTGGAGACAGTAGATCCTCTGAGGACAGTGGGTGGAGTCTGGAGACAGTAGATCTTCTAAGGACAGTGGGTGGAGTCTGGAGACAGTAGATCCCCTGAGGACAGTGGGTGGAGTCTGGAGACAGTAGGTCCTCTGAGGACAGTGGGTGGAGTCTGGAGACAGTAGGTCCCCTGAGGACAGTGGGTGGAGTTTGGAACCAGTAGATCCTCTGAGGACAGTGGGTGGAGTCTGGAGACAGTAGATCCTCTAAGGACAGTGGGTGGAGTCTGGAGACAGTGGATCCTCTGAGGACAGTGGGTGGAGTCCGGAGACAGTAGGTCCTCTGAGGACAGTGGGTGGAGTCTGGAGACAGTAGGTCCCCTGAGTACAGTGGGTGGAGTCTGGAGACAGTAGATCCCCTGAGGACAGTGGGTGGAGTCTGGAGACAGTAGGTCCTCTGAGGACAGTGTGTTGGTGGAGACAGTAGATCCCCTGAGGACAGTGGGTGGAGTCTGGAGACAGTAGATCCCCTGAGGACAGTGTGTGGGTGGAGACAGTAGATCCCCTGAGGACAGTGGGTGGAGTCTGGAGACAGTAGATCCCCTGAGGACAGTGGGTGGAGTCTGGAGACAGTAGGTCCTCTGAGGATAGTGTGTGGGTGAAGACAGTAGATCCCCTGAGGACAGTGGGTGGAGTCTGGAGACAGTAGGTCCTCTGAGGACAGTGTGTGGGTGGAGACAGTAGATCCCCTGAGGACAGAGGGTGGAGTCTGGAGACAGTAGGTCCTCTGAGGACAGTGTGTGGGAGGAGACAGTATGTCCTCTGAGGACATTGTGTGGGTGGAGACAGTAGATCCCGTGAGGACAGTGTGTGGGTGGAGACAGTAGATCCCCTGAGGACAGTGTGTGGATGGAGACAGTAGGTCCTCTGAGGACAGTGTGTGGGTGGAGACAGTAGATCCCCTGAGGACAGTGGGTGGAGTCTGGAGACAGTAGGTCCTCTGAGGACAGTGTGTGGATGGAGACAGTAGATCCCCTGAGGACAGTTTGTGGAGTCTGGAGACAGTAGGTCCTCTGAGGACAGTGTGTGGGTGGAGACAGTAGATCCCCTGAGGACAGTGTGTGGGTGGAGACAGTAGATCCCCTGAGGAGAGTGTGTGGATGGAGACAGTAGATCCCCTGAGGACAGTGTGTGGATGGAGACAGTAGATCCCCTGAGGACAGTGTGTGGAGTCTGGAGACAGTAGATCCCCTGAGGACAGTGTGTGGGTGGAGACAGGAGACAGTAGATCCCCTGAGGACAGTTTGTGGGTGGAGACAGTGGATCCCCTGAGGACAGTGTGTGGAGTCTGGAGACAGTAGGTTCACTGAGGACAGTGTGTGGGTGGAGACAGTAGATCCCCTGAGGACAGTGTGTGGATGGAGACAGTAGATCCCCCGAGGACAATGTGTGGATGGAGACAGTGGATCCCCTGAGGACAGTTCTTTCTAAACCAGTAGCTGATCTTCATAGGCCAGTTTGGGGTCTTTATAGACCAGTAGGTGGTCTTTATAGGCCAGTAGTCAGTCTTTATAGACTTGTCTCAGGATGGTAAGTTGGTGGTTGAAGATATCCCTCTAGTGGTGTGGGGGCTGTGCTTTGGCAAAGTAGGTGGGGTTATATCCTTCCTGTTTGGCCCTGTCCGGGGGTGTCCTCGGATGGGGCCACAGTGTGTCCTGACCCCTCCTGTCTCAGCCTCCAGCATTTATGCTGCAGTAGTTTATGTGTCGGGGGGCTAGGGTCAGTTTGTTATATCTGGAGTACTTCTCCTGTCCTATTCGGTGTCCTGTGTGAATTTAAGTGTGCTCTCTCTAATTCTCTCTTTCTCTCTTTCTTTCTCTCTCTCGGAGGACCTGAGCCCTAGGACCATGCCTCAGGACTACCTGACATGATGACTCCTTACTGTCCCCAGTCCACCTGGCCGTGCTGCTGCTCCAGTTTCAACTGTTCTGCCTTATTATTATTGGACCATGCTGGTCATTTATGAACATTTGAACATCTTGGCCATGTTCTGTTATAATCTCCACCCGGCACAGCCAGAAGAGGACTGGCCACCCACATAGCCTGGTTCCTCTCTAGGTTTCTTCCTAGGTTTTGGCCTTTCTAGGGAGTTTTTCCTAGCCACCGTGCTTCTACACCTGCATTGCTTGCTGTTTGGGGTTTTAGGCTGTGTTTCTGTACAGCACTTTGAGATATCAGCTGATGTACGAAGGGCTATATAAATAAATTTGATTTGATTTGATTTGATATGCCACTAGGTGGTCTCTATAGGCCAGTAGGTGGTCTCTATAGGCCAGTAGGTGGTCTCTATAGGCCAGTAGGTGGTCTCTATAGGCCAGTAGGTTGTCTTTAAAGGCCAGTAGGTGGTCTTTATAGGCCAGTAGGTTGTCTTTAAAGGCCAGTAGGTGGTCTTTATAGACCAGTAGGTGGTCTCTATAGGCCAGTAGGTGGTCTCTATAGACCAGTAGGTGGTCTTAATAGGCCAGTAGGTGGTCTTTATAGGCCAGTAGGTTGTCTTTATAGGCCAGTAGGTGGTCTTTATAGGCCAGTAGGTGGTCTTTATAGACCAGTAGGTGGTCTTTATAGGCCAGTAGGTGGTCTTTATAGGCCAGTAGGTTGTCTTTATAGGCCAGTAGGTGGTCTTTATAGGCCAGTAGGTAGTCTTTATAGACCAGTAGGTGGTCGTTAAAACCCAAAGTAGTATCTGCACCACTATAATGTCCTGACTGTCAGTCCCCTCCAGGCCGTGTGAGTCTGGTTACTGATGACAGGCAGGACAGTCTTTAAGAGGTCTTTTATTCCACTATAATGTCCTGACTGTCAGTCCCTCCAGGCCGTGTGAGTCTGGTTACTGGTGACAGGCAGGACTTTAAGAGGCTTTTTATTTCACTATTGCCTTTAGATCTCCCCTCTCCCAACATCTATCTCCCCTCTCCTCTCTCCCCCTTTTCTCTTCTCTCTCCTCTCTCCCCCTCTCCTCCTCTCCCATCTCCTCTCTCCTTCCTCTCCTCTCTCCCCTCTCCCCTCTCCTCTCTCCTCTCTCCTCTCCCCTCTCCTCCTCTCCCATCTCCTATTTCCTCTTCTCCTCTCCTCTCTCCCCTCTCCTCCTCTCCCCTCTCCTCCTCTCCCCTTTCCCATCTCCCATCTCCACTCTCATTACTCTCCTCCTCTCCCTGTCTCTTCTCTTGCCTCTCCTCTCACCTCTCTTTTCTCTCTGTTCTCTCTCTCTGGACATGAGGCAGGCCTGAGCAGGACCGGAAACACATGAACAAACTCTCCGTTGAAGCACTTTGCAGAAAGAGCCTGAAGCCACAGCAGAGCTTCTCTCTGAAATGGCCTTCTTCCTTTTGCTAGGAATGAGCAGAAACACACACATGCTCGCACCCCTAAGTAGGTCTGTTAACAATGTATGTCTCTTCAATAAAACATGGTTTCAGAGTTAATGTTTAATGGTTCTGTCCAGGAGAATTTACACACGAGAGCATATATAGGTCAATACCCCTCTATACCTCACTCACCCCCCTCATTCTCCTCTCTTCTCTCCCTTCTAACCACTGTTTAACCGACAAAGTAGGTCCATTTAGAGAGAGACAGAGAGAGAGAGACAGACAGACAGAGAGAGCGAGAGAGAGAGAGACAGAGAGAGAGCGAGAGAGAGAGAGAGAGAAAGAGAGACAGACAGAGAGCGACAGAGAGAGACAGAGAGCGAGAGCGAGAGAGAGAGACAGAGAGACAGAGAGAGAGAGAGAGAGAGAGACAGAGAGAGAGAGAGAGAGAGGGAGAGACAGAGAGAGAGAGAGAGAGAGACAGAGAGAGAGAGAGAGAGAGAGAGAGAGAGAGAGACAGAGAGAGAGGGAGAGACAGAGAGAGAGAGAGAGAGAGGGAGAGAGAGAGAGAGAGAGAGAGAGAGAGAGAGAGAGACAGAGAGAGAGAGACAGAAAGAGAGACAGACAGAGACAGAGACAGAGAGACCCCAAGGCAAAACACTACGAGTCCTTACGCCATGGTAAGACACTACGAGTCCCTACACCATGGCAAGACACTACGAGTCCTTACCCCATGGCAGGACACTACGAGTCCCTACACCATGGCAAGACACTACGAGTCCCTACACCATGGCAAGACACTATGAGTCCTTACCCCATGGCAGGACACTACGAGTCCTTACCCCATGGCAAGACACTACGAGTCCCTACACCATGGCAAGGCACTACAAGTCCCTACACCATGGAAAGGCACTACAAGTCCCTACACCATGGCAAGACACTACAAGTCCTTACACCATGGCAACCCTGCCTCCCTACAAGCTGTGGGTATTGATCATATTCCGGCCTCAATTAGAAAAGGGGACCGTCTGAAACAGTTAAACCAAATGGAAAGTTTTTGGATTTACAAACTACAGGCCACTAAATACCCTGGTTTAAATGAAGATATAGATTTACAAACTACAGGCCACTAAATACCCTGGTATAAATGGAGATCTGGATTTACAAACTACAGGCCACTAAGTACCCTGGTTTAAATGAAGATATGGATTTACAAACTACAGGCCACTAAATACCCTGGTTTAAATGAAGATATGGATTTACAAACTACAGGCCACTAAATACCCTGGTTTAAATGAAGATATAGATTTACAAACTACAGGCCACTAAATACCCTGGTATAAATGGAGATCTGGATTTACAAACTACAGGCCACTAAATACCCTGGTTTAAATGAAGATATGGATTTACAAACTACAGGCCACTAAGTACCCTGGTTTAAATGGAGATATGGATTTACAAACTACAGGCCACTAAGTACCCTGGTTTAAATGAAGATATGGATTTACAAACTACAGGCCACTAAGTACCCTGGTTTAAATGAAGATATGGATTTACAAACTACAGGCCACTAAGTACCCTGGTTTAAATGAAGATATGGATTTACAAACTACAGGCCACTAAGTACCCTGGTTTAAATGAAGATATGGATTTACAAACTACAGGCCACTAAATACCCTGGTTTAAATGAAGATATGGATTTACAAACTACAGGCCACTAAATACCCTGGTATAAATGAAGATATGGATTTACAAACTACAGGCCACTAAGTACCCTGGTTTAAATGGAGATATGGATTTACAAACTACAGGCCACTAAGTACCCTGGTTTAAATGGAGATATGGATTTACAAACTACAGGCCACTAAATACGCTGGTTTAAATGGAGATATAGATTTACAAACTACAGGCCACTAAATACCCTGGTTTAAATGAAGATATGGATTTACAAACTACAGGCCACTAAGTACCCTGGTTTAAATGGAGATATGGATTTACAAACTACAGGCCACTAAGTACCCTGGTTTAAATGGAGATATGGATTTACAAACTACAGGCCACTAAGTACCCTGGTTTAAATGAAGATATGGATTTACAAACTACAGGCCACTAAATACCCTGGTTTAAATGAAGATATGGATTTACAAACTACAGGCCACTAAGTACCCTGGTTTAAATGGAGATATGGATTTACAAACTACAGGCCACTAAGTACCCTGGTTTAAATGGAGATATGGATTTACAAACTACAGGACACTAAGTACGCTGGTTTAAATGAAGATCTTGATTTCTCACCTTTCCTGTAGGGTCGTGATGGGTCCACTTGCTGTCATCTAGTGGACATTTTGCTCAATTGCCCTCAACTATGTTTAGACTGTTGTTGTTCATGTTTTGCTGTGTTCTAGTGTACCATGGAATATATAGCTTTCTTATTCTTGACACTTCTCCCAGTCATATGTAAGGTTAGAACTAGCTTTAGAAGTGTTCTGATACTTCTAGCTTAGGAGTTGTATTTTTATGATAACATAGCTACAGTATTTCACTTTTTTAATGTGTATCGTAGCTTACTAACTGTTGTCCAATCAAATGTGTAACCACTCCCTCTTCTAATTAGGGCTGATTGGAAAAGCTGTTCAAAAGAGGACATTGTATTATTTCTTTGTACTCCCTGACGAAGGCCATGCAGCTGAAACGCGTCAGATTTTTTCAAACGTTGTTTCTATTGAGCAAGACATACTAATAAAGGCATTTTAATTAATTATATGAAGAGTGCCTTGGTCCTCCTTTCTTTTTGATGACCAATTCACCCCTTTTACCAAAGAGCACCGCCAGCTGGTCGAAGGTGAGGGTGGTGTCTCTACAGGCCAGGTCCCGACGGACGTCCTCGCGCAGACTGCAGCGGTAATGGTCGGTCGGGGCCCTGTCGTTCCCGAGCCGGCAGCCAGGGTCCTAAACTCCAGGACGAACCTCCGGTGCGCTCCTCGTCTCCTGCCTCAGATGGAAGAGGCGTTCACCCGCCGCTCTACCCTCGGGCGGGTGGTCGAGGACTGTCTTTAAGCACTTTTAAAAAAAAATATTATTTCTAGTGTGTCAAATAGTTATCTTTTTGCTTTCTCATAATTTGGTTAGGTCTAAATATGTTTCTGTCCTGGGGCTCTGTGGGGTCTGTTTGTGCTCTCTCTCTCTCTCTCTCTCTCTCTCTGTCATGACTTCCGCCAAAGTCGGTCCCTCTCCTAGTTCGGGCGGTCCTCGGCGGTCGACGTCACCGACCTTCTAGCCATCACTGATCCATTTTTGATTTTCCATTGGTTTTGTCTTGTTTCACATCACACCTGGTTCCAATTCCATCAATCACATGTTGTGTATTTAATTAACCCTCTGTTTCCCCTCATGTCCTTGTTGGTGATTGTATGTTATGTGTCGGTGATTGTATGTTATGTGTCGGTGATTGTATGTTATGTGTTGGTGATTGTATGTTATGTGTTGGTGATTGTATGTTATGTGTTGGTGATTGTATGTTTGTGCTAGTTATGTGTCGGTGATTGTATGTTATGTGTCGGTGATTGTATGTTATGTGTCGGTGATTGTATGTTATGTGTTGGTGATTGTATGTTATGTGTCGGTGATTGTATGTTATGTGTTGGTGATTGTATGTTATGTGTTGGTGATTGTATGTTATGTGTTGGTGATTGTATGTTATGTGTTGGT
Source organism: Oncorhynchus mykiss (assembly GCF_013265735.2). Taxonomy (NCBI): domain Eukaryota; kingdom Metazoa; phylum Chordata; class Actinopteri; order Salmoniformes; family Salmonidae; genus Oncorhynchus; species Oncorhynchus mykiss. The sequence goes on from NW_023493664.1 coordinate 580,539, forward strand.
GATTGTATGTTATGTGTTGGTGATTGTATGTTATGTGTCGGTGATTGTATGTTATGTGTCGGTGATTGTATGTTATGTGTTGGTGATTGTATGTTTGTGCTAGTTATGTGTTGGTGATTGTATGTTATGTGTCGGTGATTGTATGTTATGTGTCGGTGATTGTATGTTATGTGTCGGTGATTGTATGTTATGTGTCGGTGATTGTATGTTATGTGTCGGTGATTGTATGTTATGTGTCGGTGATTGTATGTTATGTGTCGGTGATTGTATGTTATGTGTCGGTGATTGTATGTTATGTGTCGGTGATTGTATGTTATGTGTCGGTGATTGTATGTTATGTGTCGGTGATTGTATGTTATGTGTCGGTGATTGTATGTTTGTGCTAGTTATGTGTCGGTGATTGTATGTTATGTGTCGGTGATTGTATGTTATGTGTCGGTGATTGTATGTTATGTGTCGGTGATTGTATGTTATGTGTCGGTGATTGTATGTTATGTGTCGGTGATTGTATGTTATGTGTCGGTGATTGTATGTTATGTGTCGGTGATTGTATGTTATGTGTCGGTGATTGTATGTTATGTGTTGGTGCTTGTATGTTATGTGTCGGTGATTGTATGTTATGTGTCGGTGATTGTATGTTATGTGTCGGTGATTGTATGTTATGTGTCGGTGATTGTATGTTATGTGTCGGTGATTGTATGTTATGTGTCGGTGATTGTATGTTATGTGTCGGTGATTGTATGTTTGTGCTAGTTATGTGTCGGTGATTGTATGTTATGTGTCGGTGATTGTATGTTATGTGTCGGTGATTGTATGTTATGTGTCGGTGATTGTATGTTATGTGTCGGTGATTGTATGTTATGTGTCGGTGATTGTATGTTATGTGTCGGTGATTGTATGTTATGTGTCGGTGATTGTATGTTATGTGTCGGTGCTTGTATGTTATGTGTCGGTGATTGTATGTTATGTGTCGGTGATTGTATGTTATGTGTCGGTGATTGTATGTTATGTGTCGGTGATTGTATGTTATGTGTCGGTGATTGTATGTTATGTGTCGGTGATTGTATGTTATGTGTCGGTGATTGTATGTTATGTGTCGGTGATTGTATGTTATGTGTCGGTGATTGTATGTTATGTGTCGGTGATTGTATGTTATGTGTCGGTGATTGTATGTTATGTGTCGGTGATTGTATGTTATGTGTCGGTGATTGTATGTTATGTGTCGGTGATTGTATGTTATGTGTCGGTGATTGTATGTTATGTGTCGGTGATTGTATGTTATGTGTCGGTGATTGTATGTTATGTGTCGGTGATTGTATGTTATGTGTCGGTGATTGTATGTTATGTGTCGGTGATTGTATGTTATGTGTTGGTGATTGTATGTTTGTGCTAGTTATGTGTCGGTGATTGTATGTTATGTGTCGGTGATTGTATGTTACGTGTTGGTGCGCGACGAGTTTTCTACCCACTTGTATTATTTTATGTATATTTTGGTTTTGGAGTTATTTTTTAGCACTAATTAAATAACTCCGTTTATACCAAGTTCGTTCTCCCCTGACTTCCCTGCCACCAACACTCACCCATTAGGGTTACGGTCCGGAGGAGAAGTGCCTGACGTCCCTGCCACCAACACTCACCCATTAGGGTTACGGTCCGGAGGAGAGGTGCCTGACTTCCCTGCCACCAACACTCACCCATTAAGGTTACGGTCCAGAGGAGAGGTGCCTGACGTCCCTGCCACCAACACCCACCCATTAGGGTTACGGTCCTGAGGAGAGGTGCCTGACTTCCCTGCCACCAACACCCACCCATTAGGGTTACGGTCCGGAGGAGAGGTGCCTGACTTCCCTGCCACCAACACCCACCCATTAGGGTTACGATCCGGAGGAGAGGTGAATGACTTCCCTGCCACCAACACTCACCCATTAGGGTTACGGTCCGGAGGAGAGGTGCCTGACTTCCCTGCCACCAACACCCACCCATTAGGGTTACGGTCCGGAGGAGAGGTGCCAGACTTCCCTGCCACCAACACTCACCCATTAGGGTTACGGTCCGGAGGAGACCTGCCACCAACACTCACCCATTAGGGTTACGGTCCGGAGGAGAGGTGCCTGACTTCCCTGCCACCAACACTCACCAATTAGGGTTACGGTCCGGAGGAGAGGTGCCTGACTTCCCTGCCACCAACACCCACCCATTAGGGTTACGGTCCCGAGGAGAGGTGAATGACTTCCCTGCCACCAACACTCACCCATTAGGGTTACGGTCCGGAGGAGAGGTGCCTGACTTCCCTGCCACCAACACTCACCCATTAGGGTTACGGTCCGGAGGAGAGGTGCCTGACTTCCCTGCCACCAACACTCACCCATTAGGGTTACGGTCCGGAGGAGAGGTGCCTGACTTCCCTGCCACCAACACTCACCCATTAGGGTTACGGTCCGGAGGAGAGGTGCCTGACTTCCCTGCCACCAACACCCACTCATTAGGGTTACGGTCCGAAGGAGAGGTGCCTGACTTCCCTGCCACCAACACTCACTCATTAGGGTTACGGTCCGGAGGAGAGGTGCCTGACTTCCCTGCCACCAACACCCACCCATTAGGGTTAGGGTCCGGAGGAGAGGTGCCTGACTTCCCTGCCACCAACACTCACCCATTAGGGTTACGGTCCGGAGGACAGGTGCCTGACTTCCCTTCCACCAACACTCACCCATTAGGGTTACGGTCCGGAGGAGAGGTGCCTGACTTCCCTGCCACCAACACCCACCCATTAGGGTTACGGTCCGGAGGAGAGGTGCCTGACTTCCCTGCCACCAACACCCACCCATTAGGGTTACGGTCCGGAGGAGAGGCTCCTGACTTCCCTGCCACCAACACCCAACCATTAGGGTTACGGTCCGGAGGAGAGGTGCATGACTTCCCTGCCACCAACACCCATCCATTAGGGTTACGGTCCGGGGGAGAGGTGCCTGACTTCCCTGCCACCAACACTCACCCATTAGGGTTACGGTCCGGAGGAGAGGTGCCTGACTTCCCTTCCACCAACACTCACCCATTAGGGTTACGGTCCGGAGGAGAGGTGCCTGACTTCCCTGCCACCAACACCCACCCATTAGGGTTACGGTCCGGAGGAGAGGTGCCTGAATTCCCTGCCACCAACACTCACCCATTAGGGTTACGGTCCGGAGGAGAGGTGCCTGACTTCCCTGCCACCAACACCCACCCATTAGGGTTACGGTCCGGAGGAGAGGTGCCTGACTTCCCTGCCACCAACACTCACCCATTAGGGTTACGGTCCGGAGGAGAGGCGCCTGACTTCCCTGCCACCAACACCCACCCATTAGGGTTACGGTCCGGAGGAGAGGTGCCTGACGTCCCTGCCACCAACACTCACCCATTAGGGTTACGGTCCGGAGGAGAGGTGCCTGACTTCCCTGCCACCAACACTCACCCATTAGGGTTACGGTCCAGAGGAGAGGTGCCTGACGTCCCTGCCACCAACACTCACCCATTAGGGTTACGTTCCGGGGAGAGGTGCCTGACTTCCCTGCCACCAACACCCACCCCTTAGGGTTACGGTCCGGAGGAGAGGTGCCTGACGTCCCTGCCACCAACACCCACACATTAGGGTTACGGTCCGGAGGAGAGGTGCCTGACTTCCCTGCCACCAACACCCACCCATTAGGGTTACGGTCCGGAGGAGAGGTGCCTGACTTCCCTGCCACCAACACTCACCCATTAGGGTTACGGTCCGGAGGAGAGGTGCCTGACTTCCCTGCCACCAACACTCACCCATTAGGGTTACGGTCCGGAGGAGAGGTGCCTGACTTCCCTGCCACCAACACTCACCCATTAGGGTTACGGTCCGGAGGAGAGGTGTCTGACTTCCCTGCCACCAACACCCACCCATTAGGGTTACGGTCCGGAGGAGAGGTGGCTGACTTCCCTGCCACCAACACCCACCCATTAGGGTTACGGTCCGGAGGAGAGGCACCTGACTTCCCTGCCACCAACACTCACCCATTAGGGTTACAGTCCGGAGGAGAGGTGCCTGACTTCCCTGCCACCAACACCCACCCATTAGGGTTACGGTCCGGAGGAGAGGTGCCTGACTTCCCTGCCACCAACACCCACTCATTAGGGTTACGGTCCGGAGGAGAGGTGCCTGACTTCCCTGCCACCAACACCCACCCATTAGGGTTACGGTCCGGAGGAGAGGTGCCTGACTTCCCTGCCACCAACACTCACCCATTAGGGTTACGGTCTGGAGGAGAGGCGCCTGACTTCCCTGCCACCAACACCCACCCATTAGGGTTACGGTCCGGAGGAGAGGTGCCTGACGTCCCTGCCACCAACACTCACCCATTAGGGTTACGGTCCGGAGGAGAGGTGCCTGACTTCCCTGCCACCAACACTCACCCATTAGGGTTACGGTCCAGAGGAGAGGTGCCTGACGTCCCTGCCACCAACACTCACCCATTAGGGTTACGTTCCGGGGGAGAGGTGCCTGACTTCCCTGCCACCAACACCCACCCCTTAGGGTTACGGTCCGGAGGAGAGGTGCCTGACGTCCCTGCCACCAACACCCACACATTAGGGTTACGGTCCGGAGGAGAGGTGCCTGACTTCCCTGCCACCAACACCCACCCATTAGGGTTACGGTTCCGGAGGAGAGGTGCCTGACTTCCCTGCCACCAACACTCACCCATTAGGGTTACGGTCCGGAGGAGAGGTGCCTGACTTCCCTGCCACCAACACTCACCCATTAGGGTTACGGTCCGGAGGAGAGGTGCCTGACTTCCCTGCCACCAACACTCACCCATTAGGGTTACGAACCGGAGGAGAGGTGTCTGACTTCCCTGCCACCAACACCCACCCATTAGGGTTACGGTCCGGAGGAGAGGTGGCTGACTTCCCTGCCACCAACACCCACCCATTAGGGTTACGGTCCGGAGGAGAGGCGCCTGACTTCCCTGCCACCAACACTCACCCATTAGGGTTACAGTCCGGAGGAGAGGTGCCTGACTTCCCTGCCACCAACACCCACCCATTAAGGTTACGGTTCGGAGGAGAGGTGCCTGACTTCCCTGCCACCAACACCCACTCATTAGGGTTACGGTCCAGAGGAGAGGTGCCTGACTTCCCTGCCACCAACACCCACCCATTAGGGTTACGGTCCGGAGGAGAGGTGCCTGACGTTCCTGCCACCAACACCCACCCATTAGGGTTACGGTCCGGAGGAGAGGTGCCTGACTTCCCTGCCACCAACACTCACCCATTAGGGTTACGGTCCGGGAGGAGAGGTGCCTGACTTCCCTGCCACCAACACCCACCCATTAGGGTTACGGTCCGGAGGAGAGGTGCCTGACGTCCCTGCCACCAACACTCACCCATTAGGGTTGCGGTCCGGAGGAGAGGTGCCTGACTTCCCTGCCACCAACACTCACCCATTAGGGTTACGGTCCAGAGGAGACGTGCCTGACGTCCCTGCCACCAACACCCACCCATTAGGGTTACGGTCCGGAGGAGAGGTGCCTGATGTCCCTGCAACCAACACCCACCCATTAGGGTTACGGTCCGGAGGAGAGGTGCCTGACTTCCCTGCCACCAACACCCACCCATTAGGGTTACAGTCCGGAGGAGAGGTGCCTGACTTTCCTGCCACCAACACTCACCCATTAGGGTTATGGTCCGGAGGAGAGGTGCCTGACTTCCCTGCCACCAACACTCACCCATTAGGGTTAAGGTCCGGAGGAGAGGTGCCTGACTTCCCTGCCACCAACACTCACCCATTAGGGTTACGGTCCGGAGGAGAGGTGCCTGACTTCCCTTCCACCAACACCCACCCATTAGGGTTACGGTCCGGAGGAGAGGTGCCTGACTTCCCTGCCACCAACACTCACCCATTAGGGTTACGGTCCGGAGGAGAGGTGCCTTTTTTCCCTGCCACCAACACTCACCCAATAGGGTTACGGTCCGGAGGAGAGGTGCCTGTCTTCCCTGCCACCAACACTCACCAATTAGGGTTACGGTCCGGAGGAGAGGTGCCTGACGTCCCCGCCACCAACACCCAACCATTTGGGTTACGGTCCGGAGGAGAGGTGCCTGACTTCCCTGCCACCAACACTCACCCATTAGGGTTACGGTCCGGAGGAGAGGTGCCTGACGTCCCTGCCACCAACACCCACCCATTAGGGTTACGGTCCGGAGGAGAGGTGCCTGACTTCCCTGCCACCAACACCCACCCATTAGGGTTACGGTCCGGAGGAGAGGTGCCTGACTTCCCTGCCACCAACACTCACCCATTAGGGTTACGGTCCGGGAGGAGAGGTGCCTGACTTCCCTGCCACCAACACTCACCCATTAGGGTTACGGTCCGGAGGAGAGGTGCCTGACTTCCCTGCCACCAACACCCACCCATTAGGGTTACAGTCCGGAGGAGAGGTGCCTGACTTCCCTGCCACCAACACTCACCCATTAGGGTTACGGTCGGGAGGAGAGGTGCCTGACTTCCCTGCCACCAACACCCACCCATTAGGGTTACGGTCCGGATGAGAGGTGCCTGACTTCCCTGCCACCAACACTCACCCATTAGGGTTACGGTCCGGAGGAGAGGTGCCTGACTTCCCTTCCACCAACACCCACCCATTAGGGTTACGGTCCGGAGGAGAGGTGCCTGACTTCCCTGCCACCAACACTCACCCATTAGGGTTACGGTCCGGAGGAGAGGTGCCTTTTTTCCCTGCCACCAACACTCACCCAATAGGGTTACGGTCCGGAGGAGAGGTGCCTGTCTTCCCTGCCACCAACACTCACCAATTAGGGTTACGGTCCGGAGGAGAGGTGCCTGACGTCCCCGCCACCAACACCCACCCATTTGGGTTACGGTCTGGAGGAGAGGTGCCTGACTTCCCTGCCACCAACACTCACCCATTAGGGTTACGGTCCGGAGGAGAGGTGCCTGACTTCCCTGCCACCAACACCCACCCATTAGGGTTACGGTCCGGAGGAGAGGTGCCTGACGTCCCTGCCACCAACACCCACCCATTAGGGTTACGGTCCGGAGGAGAGGTGCCTGACTTCCCTGCCACCAACACCCACCCATTAGGGTTACGGTCCGGAGGAGAGGTGCCTGACTTCCCTGCCACCAACACTCACCCATTAGGGTTACGGTCCGGGAGGAGAGGTGCCTGACTTCCCTGCCACCAACACTCACCCATTAGGGTTACGGTCCGGAGGAGAGGTGCCTGACTTCCCTGCCACCAACACCCACCCATTAGGGTTACAGTCCGGAGGAGAGGTGCCTGACTTCCCTGCCACCAACACTCACCCATTAGGGTTACGGTCGGGAGGAGAGGTGCCTGACTTCCCTGCCACCAACACCCACCCATTAGGGTTACGGTCCAGATGAGAGGTGCCTGACTTCCCTGCCACCAACACTCACCCATTAGGGTTACGGTCCGGAGGAGAGGTGCCTAACTTCCCTGCCACCAACACTCACCCATTAGGGTTACGGTCCGGAGGAGAGGCGCCTGACTTCCCTGCCACCAACACCCACCCATTAGGGTTACGGTCCGGAGGAGAGGCGCCTGACTTCCCTTCCACCAACACCCACCCATTAGGGTTAAGGTCCGGAGGAGAGGCGTCTGACTTCCCTGCCTCCAACACTCACCCATTAGGTTTACGGTCCAGAGGAGAGGTGCCTGACGTCCCTGCCACCAACACCCTCCCATTAGGGTTACGGTCCGGAGGAGAGGTGCCTGACTTCCCTGCCACCAACACTCACCCATTAGGGTTACGGTCCGAAGGAGAGGTGCCTGACTTCCCTGCCACCAACACTCACCCATTAGGGTTACGGTCCGGAGGAGAGGTGCCTGACGTCCCTGCCACCAACACTCACCCATTGGGGTTACGGTCCGGAGGAGAGGTGCCTGACTTCCCTGCCACCAATACTCACCCATTAGGGTTACGGTCCAGAGGAGAGGTGCCTGACTTCCCTGCCACCAACACTCACCCATTAGGGTTACGGTCCGGAGGAGAGGTGCCTGACTTCCCTGCCACCAACACCCACCCATTAGGGTTACGGTCCGGAGGAGAGGTGCCTGACGTCCCTGCCACCAACACCCACCCATTAGGGTTACGGTCCGGAGGAGAGGTGCCTGACTTCCCTGCCACGAACACCCACCCATTAGGGTTACGGTCCGGAGGAGAGGTGCCTGACGTCCCTGCCACCAACACTCACCCATTAGGGTTACGGTCCGGAGGAGAGTTGCCTGACTTCCCTGCCACCAACACTCACCCATTAGGGTTACGGTCCGGAAGAGAGGTGCCTGACTTCCCTGCCACCAGAACCCACCTATTAGGGTTACGGTCCGGATGAGAGGTGCCTGACTTCCCTGCCACCAACACTCACCCATTAGGGTTACGGTCCGGAGGAGAGGTGCCTGACTTCCCTGCCACCAACACTCACCCATTAGGGTTACGGTCCGGAGGAGAGGCGCCTGACTTCCCTGCCACCAACACCCACCCATTAGGGTTACGGTCTGGAGGAGAGGCGCCTGACTTCCCTGCCACGAACACTCACCCATTAGGGTTACGGTCCGGAGGAGAGGTGCCTGACTTCCCTGCCACCAACACTCACCCATTAGGGTTACGGTCCGGAGGAGAGGTGCCTGACTTCCCTGCCACCAACACTCACCCATTAGGGTTACGGTCCGGAGTAGAGGTGCCTGACTTCCCTGCCACCAACACTCACCCATTAGGGTTACGGTCCGGAGGAGAGGCGCCTGACTTCCCTGCCACCAACACCCACCCATTAGGGTTACGGTCCGGAGGAGAGGTAACTGACGTCCCTGCCACCAACACTCACCCATTAGGGTTACGGTCCGGAGGAGAGGTGCCTGACTTCCCTGCCACCAACACCCACCCATTAGGGTTACGGTCCGGAGGAGAGGTGCCTGACTTCCCTGCCACCAACACTCACCCATTAGGGTTACGGTCCGGAGGAGAGGTGCCTGACTTCCCTGCCACCAACACCCACCCATTAGGGTTACGGTCCGAAAGAGAGGTGCCTGACTTCCCTGCCACCAACACTCACCCATTAGGTTTACGGTCCGGAGGAGAGGTGCCTGACTTCCCTGCCACCAACACTCACCCATTAGGGTTACGGTCCGGAGGAGAGGTGCCTGACTTCCCTTCCACCAACACCCACCCATTAGGGTTACGGTCCGGAGGAGAGGTGCCTGACTTCCCTGCCAACAACACCCACCCATTAGGGTTACGGTCCGGAGGAGAGGCGCCTGACTTCCCTGCCACCAACACCCACCCATTAGGGTTACGGTCCGGAGGAGAGGCGCCTGACTTCCCTTCCACCAACACCCACCCATTAGGGTTAAGGTCCGGAGGAGAGGCGTCTGACTTCCCTGCCTCCAACACTCACCCATTAGGGTTACGGTCCGGAGGAGAGGTGCCTGACGTCCCTGCCACCAACACCCACCCATTAGGGTTACGGTCCGGAGGAGAGGTGCCTGACTTCCCTGCCACCAACACTCACCCATTAGGGTTACGGTCCGAAGGAGAGGTGCCTGACTTCCCTGCCACCAACACTCACCCATTAGGGTTACGGTCCGGAGGAGAGGTGCCTGACATCCCTGCCACCAACACTCACCCATTGGGGTTACGGTCCGGAGGAGAGGTGCCTGACTTCCCTGCCACCAATACTCACCCATTAGGGTTACGGTCCAGAGGAGAGGTGCCTGACTTCCCTGCCACCAACACTCACCCATTAGGGTTACGGTCCGGAGGAGAGGTGCCTGACTTCCCTGCCACCAACACCCACCCATTAGGGTTACGGTCCGGAGGAGAGGTGCCTGACGTCCCTGCCACCAACACCCACCCATTAGGGTTACGGTCCGAAGGAGAGGTGCCTGACTTCCCTGCCACGAACACCCACCCATTAGGGTTACAGTCCGGAGGAGAGGTGCCTGACGTCCCTGCCACCAACACTCACCCATTAGGGTTACGGTCCGGAAGAGAGTTGCCTGACTTCCCTGCCACCAACACTCACCCATTAGGGTTACGGTCCGGAGGAGAGGTGCCTGACTTCCCTGCCACCAGAACCCTCCCATTAGGGTTACGGTCCAGATGAGAGGTGCCTGACTTCCCTGCCACCAACACTCACCCATTAGGGTTACGGTCCGGAGGAGAGGTGCCTGACTTCCCTGCCACCAGAACCCTCCCATTAGGGTTACGGTCCGGATGAGAGGTGCCTGACTTCCCTGCCACCAACACTCACCCATTAGGGTTACGGTCCGGAGGAGAGGTGCCTGACTTCCCTGCCACCAACACTCACCCATTAGGGTTACGGTCCGGAGGAGAGGCGCCTGACTTCCCTGCCACCAACACCCACCCATTAGGGTTACGGTCTGGAGGAGAGGCGCCTGACTTCCCTGCCACGAACACTCACCCATTAGGGTTACGGTCCGGAGGAGGAGTGCCTGACTTCCCTGCCACCAACACTCACCCATTAGGGTTACGGTCCGGAGGAGAGGTGCCTGACTTCCCTGCCACCAACACCCACCCATTAGGGTTACGGTCCGGAGTAGAGGTGCCTGACTTCCCTGCCACCAACACTCACCCATTAGGGTTACGGTCCGGAGGAGAGGCGCCTGACTTCCATGCCACCAACACCCACCCATTAGGGTTACGGTCCGGAGGAGAGGTAACTGACGTCCCTGCCACCAACACTCACCCATTAGGGTTACGGTCCGGAGGAGAGGTGCCTGACTTCCCTGCCACCAACACCCACCCATTAGGGTTACGGTCCGGAGGAGAGGTGCCTGACTTCCCTGCCACCAACACTCACCCATTAGGGTTACGGTCCGGAGCAGAGGTGCCTGACTTCCCTGCCACCAACACCCACCCATTAGGGTTACGGTCCGGAGGAGAGGCTCCTGACTTCCCTGCCACCAACACCCACCCATTAGGGTTAAGGTCCGGAGGAGAGGCGCCTGACTTCCCTGCCACCAACACTCACCCATTAGGGTTACGGTCCGGAGGAGAGGTGCCTGACTTCCCTGCCACCAACACCCACCCATTAGGGTTACGGTCCGGAGGAGAGGCGCCTGACTTCCCTGCCACCAACACTCACCCATTAGGGTTACGGTCCGGGAGGAGAGGTGCCTGACTTCCCTGCCACCAACACTCACCCATTAGGGTTACGGTCCGGAGGAGAGGTGCCTGACTTCCCTGCCACCAACACTCACCCATTAGGGTTACGGTCCGGAGGAGAGGCGCCTGACTTCCCTGCCACCAACACCCACCCATTAGGGTTACGGTCTGGAGGAGAGGCGCCTGACTTCCCTGCCACCAACACTCACCCATTAGGGTTACGGTCCGGAGGAGAGGTGCCTGACTTCCCTGCCACCAACACTCACCCATTAGGGTTACGGTCCGGAGGAGAGGTGCCTGACTTCCCTGCCACCAACACTCACCCATTAGGGTTACGGTCCGGAGGAGAGGCGCCTGACTTCCCTGCCACCAACACCCACCCATTAGGGTTACGGTCTGGAGGAGAGGCGCCTGACTTCCCTGCCACCAACACTCACCCATTAGGGTTACGGTCCGGAGGAGAGGTGCCTGACTTCCCTGCCACCAACACTCACCCATTAGGGTTACGGTCTGGAGGAGAGGTGCCTGACTTCCCTGCCACCAACACCCACCCATTAGGGTTACGGTCCGGAGTAGAGGTGCCTGACTTCCCTGCCACCAACACTCAATCATTAGGGTCATGGTCCGGAGGAGAGGCGCCTGACTTCCCTGCCACCAACACTCACCCATTAGGGTTACGGTCCGGAGGAGAGGTGCCTGACTTCCCTTCCACCAACACCCACCCATTAGGGTTACGGTCCGGAGGAGAGGTTCCTGACTTCCCTGCCAACAACACCCACCCATTAGGGTTACGGTCCGGATGAGAGGTGCCTGACTTCCCTGCCACCAACACTCACCCATTAGTGTTACGGTCCGGAGGAGAGGTGCCTGACTTCCCTGCCACCAACACTCACCCATTAGGGTTACGGTCCGGAGGAGAGGCGCCTGACTTCCCTGCCACCAACACTCACCCATTAGGGTTACGGTCCGGAGGAGAGGCGCCTGACTTCCCTGCCACCAACACCCACCCATTAGGGTTAAGGTCCGGAGGAGAGGCGCCTGACTTCCCTGCCACCAACACTCACCCATTAGGGTTACGGTCCGGAGGAGAGGTGCCTGACTTCCCTGCCACCAATACTCACCCATTAGGGTTACGGTCCGGAGGAGAGGTGCCTGACTTCCCTGCCACCAACACTCACCCATTAGGGTTACGGTCCGGAGGAGAGGTGCCTGACTTCCCTGCCACCTACACCCACCCATTAGGGTTACGGTCCGGAGGAGAGGTGCCTGACGTCCCTGCCACCAACACCCACCCATTAGGGTTACGGTCCGGAGGAGAGGTGCCTGACTTCCCTGCCACCAACACCCACCCATTAGGGTTACGGTCCGGAGGAGAGGCACCTGACTTCCCTGCCACCAACACCCACCCATTAGGGTTACGGTCCGGAGGAGAGGCGCCTGACTTCCCTGCCACCAACACCCACCCATTAGGGTTAAGGTCCGGAGCAGAGGCGTCTGACTTCCCTGCCTCCAACACTCACCCATTAGGGTTACGGTCCGGAGGAGAGGTGCCTGACTTCCCTGCCACCAGCACTCACCCATTAGGGTTACGGTCCGGAGGAGAGGTGCCTGACGTCCCTGCCACCAACACCCACCCATTAGGGTTACGGTCCGGAGGAGAGGTGCCTGACTTCCCTGCCACCAACACTCACCCATTAGGTTTACGGTCCGGAGGAGAGGTGCCTGACTTCCCTGCCACCAACACTCACCCATTAGGGTTACGGTCTGGAGGAGACGTGCCTGACGTCCCTGCCACCAACACTCACCCATTAGGGTTACGGTCCGGAGGAGAGGTGCCTGACTTCCCTGCCACCAATACTAACCCATTAGGGTTACGGTCCGGAGGAGAGGTGCCTGACTTCCCTGCCACCAACACTCACCCATTAGGGTTACGGTCCGGAGGAGAGGTGCCTGACTTCCCTGCCACCAACACCCACCCATTAGGGTTACGGTCCGGAGGAGAGGTGCCTGACGTCCCTGCCACCAACACCCACCCATTAGGGTTACGGTCCGGAGGAGAGGAGCCTGACTTCCCTGCCACGCACACCCACCCATTAGGGTTTCGGTCCGGAGGAGAGGCGCCTGACTTCCCTGCCACCAACACTCACCCATTAGGGTTACGGTCCGGAGGAGAGGTGCCTGACTTCCCTGCCACCAATACTCACCCATTAGGGTTACGGTCCGGAGGAGAGGTGCCTGACTTCCCTGCCACCAATACTCACCCATTAGGGTTACGGTCCGGAGGAGAGGTGCCTGACTTCCCTGCCACCAACAGTTACCCATTAGGGTTACGGTCCGGAGGAGAGGTGCCTGACTTCCCTTCCACCAACACCCACCCATTAGGGTTAAGGTCCGGAGGAGAGGCGTCTGACTTCCCTGCCTCCAACACTCACCCATTAGGGTTACGGTCCGGAGGAGAGGTGCCTGACGTCCCTGCCACCAACACCCACCCATTAGGGTTACGGTCCGGAGGAGAGGTGCCTGACTTCCCTGCCACCAACACTCACCCATTAGGGTTACGGTCCGAAGGAGAGGTGCCTGACTTCCCTGCCACCAACACTCACCCATTAGGGTTACGATCCGGAGGAGAGGTGCCTGACGTCCCTGCCACCAACACTCACCCATTGGGGTTACGGTCCGGAGGAGAGGTGCCTGACTTCCCTGCCACCAATACTCACCCATTAGGGTTACGGTCCGGAGGAGAGGTGCCTGACTTCCCTGCCACCAACACTCACCTATTAGGGTTACGGTCCGGAGGAGAGGTGCCTGACTTCCCTGCCACCAACACCCACCCATTAGGGTTACGGTCCGGAGGAGAGGTGCCTGACTTCCCTGCCACCAACACCCACCCATTAGGGTTACGGTCCGGAGGAGAGGTGCCTGACTTCCCTGCCACCAACACCCACCCATTAGGGTTACGGTCCGGAGGAGAGGTGCCTGACGTCCCTGCCACCAACACTCACCCATTAGGGTTACGGTCCGGAGGAGAGGTGCCTGACTTCCCTGCCACCAATACTAACCCATTAGGGTTACGGTCCGGAGGAGAGGTGCCTGACTTCCCTGCCACCAACACTCACCCATTAGGGTTACGGTCCGGAGGAGAGGTGCCTGACTTCCCTGCCACCAACACCCACCCATTAGGGTTACGGTCCGGAGGAGAGGTGCCTGACGTCCCTGCCACCAACACCCACCCATTAGGGTTACGGTCCGGAGGAGAGGAGCCTGACTTCCCTGCCACGCACACCCACCCATTAGGGTTTCGGTCCGGAGGAGAGGCGCCTGACTTCCCTGCCACCAACACTCACCCATTAGGGTTACGGTCCGGAGGAGAGGTGCCTGACTTCCCTGCCACCAATACTCACCCATTAGGGTTACGGTCCGGAGGAGAGGTGCCTGACTTCCCTGCCACCATTACTCACCCATTAGGGTTACGGTCCGGAGGAGAGGTGCCTGACTTCCCTTCCACCAACACCCACCCATTAGGGTTAAGGTCCGGAGGAGAGGCGTCTGACTTCCCTGCCTCCAACACCCACCCATTAGGGTTACGGTCCGGAGGAGAGGTGCCTGACGTCCCTGCCACCAACACCCACCCATTAGGGTTACGGTCCGGAGGAGAGGTGCCTGACTTCCCTGCCACCAACACTCACCCATTAGGGTTACGGTCCGAAGGAGAGGTGCCTGACTTCCCTGCCACCAACACTCACCCATTAGGGTTACGGTCCGGAGGAGAGGTGCCTGACGTCCCTGCCACCAACACTCACCCATTGGGGTTACGGTCCGGAGGAGAGGTGCCTGACTTCCCTGCCACCAATACTCACCCATTAGGGTTACGGTCCGGAGGAGAGGTGCCTGACTTCCCTGCCACCAACACTCACCTATTAGGGTTACGGTCCGGAGGAGAGGTAACTGACTTCCCTGCCACCAACACCCACCCATTAGGGTTACGGTCCGGAGGAGAGGTGCCTGACTTCCCTGCCACCAACACCCACCCATTAGGGTTACGGTCCGGAGGAGAGGTGCCTGACTTCCCTGCCACCAACACCCACCCATTAGGGTTACGGTCCGGAGGAGAGGTGCCTGACGTCCCTGCCGCCAACACTCACCCATTAGGGTTACGGTCCGGAGGAGAGTTGCCTGACTTCCCTGCCACCAACACTCACCCATTAGGGTTACGGTCCGGAGGAGAGGTGCCTGACTTCCCTGCCACCAGAACCCACCCATTAGGGTTACGGTCCGGATGAGAGGTGCCTGACTTCCCTGCCACCAACACTCACCCATTAGGGTTACGGTCCGGAGGAGAGGCGCCTGACTTCCCTGCCACCAACACTCACCCATTAGGGTCACGGTCCGGAGGAGAGGCGCCTGACTTCCCTGCCACCAACACCCACCCATTAGGGTTACGGTCTGGAGGAGAGGCGCCTGACTTCCCTGCCACCAACACTCACCCATTAGGGTTACGGTCCGGAGGAGAGGTGCCTGACTTCCCTGCCACCAACACTCACCCATTAGGGTTACGGTCCGGAGGAGAGGTGCCTGACTTCCCTGCCACCAACAACCACCCATTAGGGTTACGGTCCGGAGTAGAGGTGCCTGACTTCCCTGCCACCAACACTCACCCATTAGGGTTACGGTCCGGAGGAGAGGCGCCTGACTTCCCTGCCACCAACACTCACCCATTAGGGTTACGGTCCGGAGGAGAGGTGCCTGACTTCCCTGCCACCAATACTCACCCATTAGGGTTACGGTCCGGAGGAGAGGTGCCTGACTTCCCTGCCACCAATACTCACCCATTAGGGTTACGGTCCGAAGGAGAGGTGCCTGACTTCCCTGCCACCAACACTCACCCATTAGGGTTACGGTCCGGAGGAGAGGTGCCTGACGTCCCTGCCACCAACACTCACCCATTGGGGTTACGGTCCGGAGGAGAGGTGCCTGACTTCCCTGCCACCAATACTCACCCATTAGGGTTACGGTCCGGAGGAGAGGTGCCTGACTTCCCTGCCACCAACACTCACCCATTAGGGTTACGGTCCGGAGGAGAGGTGCCTGACTTCCCTGCCACCAACACACACCCATTAGGGTTACGGTCCGGAGGAGAGGTGCCTGACGTCCCTGCCACCAACACCCACCCATTAGGGTTACGGTCCGGAGGAGAGGTGCCTGACTTCCCTGCCACGAACACCCACCCATTAGGGTTACGGTCCGGAGGAGAGGTGCCTGACGTTCCTGCCACCAACACTCACCCATTAGGGTTACGGTCCGGAGGAGAGTTGCCTGACTTCCCTGCCACCAACACTCACCCATTAGGGTTACGGTCCGGAGGAGAGGTGCCTGACTTCCCTGCCACCAACACTCATCCATTAGGGTTACGGTCCGGAGGAGAGGTGCCTGACTTCCCTGCCACCAACACTCACCCATTAGGGTTACGGTCCGGAGGAGAGGCGCCTGACTTCCCTGCCACCAACACCCACCCATTAGGGTTACGGTCTGGAGGAGAGGCGCCTGACTTCCCTGCCACCAACACTCACCCATTAGGGTTACGGTCCGGAGGAGAGGTGCCTGACTTCCCTGCCACCAACACCCACCCATTAGGGTTACGGTCCGGAGGAGAGGCTCCTGACTTCCCTGCCACCAACACCCACCCATTAGGGTTAAGGTCCGGAGGAGAGGCGCCTGACTTCCCTGCCACCAACACTCACCCATTAGGGTTACGGTCCGGAGGAGAGGAGCCTGACTTCCCTGCCACCAACACCCACCCATTAGGGTTACGGTCCGGAGGAGAGGCGCCTGACTTCCCTGCCACCAACACTCACCCATTAGGGTTACGGTCCGGAGGAGAGGTGCCTGACTTCCCTGCCACCAACACTCACCCATTAGGGTTACGGTCCGGAGGAGAGGCGCCTGACTTCCCTGCCACCAACACCCACCCATTAGGGTTACGGTCTGGAGGAGAGGCGCCTGACTTCCCTGCCACCAACACTCACCCATTAGGGTTACGGTCCGGAGGAGAGGTGCCTGACTTCCCTGCCACCAACACTCACCCATTAGGGTTACGGTCCGGAGGAGAGGTGCCTGACTTCCCTGCCACCAACACTCACCCATTAGGGTTACGGTCCGGAGGAGAGGCGCCTGACTTCCCTGCCACCAACACCCACCCATTAGGGTTACGGTCTGGAGGAGAGGCGCCTGACTTCCCTGCCACCAACACTCACCCATTAGGGTTACGGTCCGGAGGAGAGGTGCCTGACTTCCCTGCCACCAACACTCACCCATTAGGGTTACGGTCTGGAGGAGAGGTGCCTGACTTCCCTGCCACCAACACCCACCCATTAGGGTTACGGTCCGGAGTAGAGGTGCCTGACTTCCCTGCCACCAACACTCAATCATTAGGGTTATGGTCCGGAGGAGAGGCGCCTGACTTCCCTGCCACCAACACTCACCCATTAGGGTTACGGTCCGGAGGAGAGGTGCCTGACTTCCCTTCCACCAACACCCACCCATTAGGGTTACGGTCCGGAGGAGAGGTTCCTGACTTCCCTGCCAACAACACCCACCCATTAGGGTTACGGTCCGGATGAGAGGTGCCTGACTTCCCTGCCACCAACACTCACCCATTAGTGTTACGGTCCGGAGGAGAGGTGCCTGACTTCCCTGCCACCAACACTCACCCATTAGGGTTACGGTCCGGAGGAGAGGCGCCTGACTTCCCTGCCACCAACACTCACCCATTAGGGTTACGGTCCGGAGGAGAGGCGCCTGACTTCCCTGCCACCAACACCCACCCATTAGGGTTAAGGTCCGGAGGAGAGGCGCCTGACTTCCCTGCCACCAACACTCACCCATTAGGGTTACGGTCCGGAGGAGAGGTGCCTGACTTCCCTGCCACCAATACTCACCCATTAGGGTTACGGTCCGGAGGAGAGGTGCCTGACTTCCCTGCCACCAACACTCACCCATTAGGGTTACGGTCCGGAGGAGAGGTGCCTGACTTCCCTGCCACCAACACCCACCCATTAGGGTTACGGTCCGGAGGAGAGGTGCCTGACGTCCCTGCCACCAACACCCACCCATTAGGGTTACGGTCCGGAGGAGAGGTGCCTGACTTCCCTGCCACCAACACCCACCCATTAGGGTTACGGTCCGGAGGAGAGGCACCTGACTTCCCTGCCACCAACACCCACCCATTAGGGTTACGGTCCGGAGGAGAGGCGCCTGACTTCCCTGCCACCAACACCCACCCATTAGGGTTAAGGTCCGGAGCAGAGGCGTCTGACTTCCCTGCCTCCAACACTCACCCATTAGGGTTACGGTCCGGAGGAGAGGTGCCTGACTTCCCTGCCACCAGCACTCACCCATTAGGGTTACGGTCCGGAGGAGAGGTGCCTGACGTCCCTGCCACCAACACCCACCCATTAGGGTTACGGTCCGGAGGAGAGGTGCCTGACTTCCCTGCCACCAACACTCACCCATTAGGTTTACGGTCCGGAGGAGAGGTGCCTGACTTCCCTGCCACCAACACTCACCCATTAGGGTTACGGTCTGGAGGAGACGTGCCTGACGTCCCTGCCACCAACACTCACCCATTAGGGTTACGGTCCGGAGGAGAGGTGCCTGACTTCCCTGCCACCAATACTAACCCATTAGGGTTACGGTCCGGAGGAGAGGTGCCTGACTTCCCTGCCACCAACACTCACCCATTAGGGTTACGGTCCGGAGGAGAGGTGCCTGACTTCCCTGCCACCAACACCCACCCATTAGGGTTACGGTCCGGAGGAGAGGTGCCTGACGTCCCTGCCACCAACACCCACCCATTAGGGTTACGGTCCGGAGGAGAGGAGCCTGACTTCCCTGCCACGCACACCCACCCATTAGGGTTTCGGTCCGGAGGAGAGGCGCCTGACTTCCCTGCCACCAACACTCACCCATTAGGGTTACGGTCCGGAGGAGAGGTGCCTGACTTCCCTGCCACCAATACTCACCCATTAGGGTTACGGTCCGGAGGAGAGGTGCCTGACTTCCCTGCCACCAATACTCACCCATTAGGGTTACGGTCCGGAGGAGAGGTGCCTGACTTCCCTGCCACCAACAGTTACCCATTAGGGTTACGGTCCGGAGGAGAGGTGCCTGACTTCCCTTCCACCAACACCCACCCATTAGGGTTAAGGTCCGGAGGAGAGGCGTCTGACTTCCCTGCCTCCAACACTCACCCATTAGGGTTACGGTCCGGAGGAGAGGTGCCTGACGTCCCTGCCACCAACACCCACCCATTAGGGTTACGGTCCGGAGGAGAGGTGCCTGACTTCCCTGCCACCAACACTCACCCATTAGGGTTACGGTCCGAAGGAGAGGTGCCTGACTTCCCTGCCACCAACACTCACCCATTAGGGTTACGATCCGGAGGAGAGGTGCCTGACGTCCCTGCCACCAACACTCACCCATTGGGGTTACGGTCCGGAGGAGAGGTGCCTGACTTCCCTGCCACCAATACTCACCCATTAGGGTTACGGTCCGGAGGAGAGGTGCCTGACTTCCCTGCCACCAACACTCACCTATTAGGGTTACGGTCCGGAGGAGAGGTGCCTGACTTCCCTGCCACCAACACCCACCCATTAGGGTTACGGTCCGGAGGAGAGGTGCCTGACTTCCCTGCCACCAACACCCACCCATTAGGGTTACGGTCCGGAGGAGAGGTGCCTGACTTCCCTGCCACCAACACCCACCCATTAGGGTTACGGTCCGGAGGAGAGGTGCCTGACGTCCCTGCCACCAACACTCACCCATTAGGGTTACGGTCCGGAGGAGAGGTGCCTGACTTCCCTGCCACCAATACTAACCCATTAGGGTTACGGTCCGGAGGAGAGGTGCCTGACTTCCCTGCCACCAACACTCACCCATTACGGTTACGGTCCGGAGGAGAGGTGCCTGACTTCCCTGCCACCAACACCCACCCATTAGGGTTACGGTCCGGAGGAGAGGTGCCTGACGTCCCTGCCACCAACACCCACCCATTAGGGTTACGGTCCGGAGGAGAGGAGCCTGACTTCCCTGCCACGCACACCCACCCATTAGGGTTTCGGTCCGGAGGAGAGGCGCCTGACTTCCCTGCCACCAACACTCACCCATTAGGGTTACGGTCCGGAGGAGAGGTGCCTGACTTCCCTGCCACCAATACTCACCCATTAGGGTTACGGTCCGGAGGAGAGGTGCCTGACTTCCCTGCCACCAATACTCACCCATTAGGGTTACGGTCCGGAGGAGAGGTGCCTGACTTCCCTGCCACCAACAGTTACCCATTAGGGTTACGGTCCGGAGGAGAGGTGCCTGACTTCCCTTCCACCAACACCCACCCATTAGGGTTAAGGTCCGGAGGAGAGGCGTCTGACTTCCCTGCCTCCAACACTCACCCATTAGGGTTACGGTCCGGAGGAGAGGTGCCTGACGTCCCTGCCACCAACACCCACCCATTAGGGTTACGGTCCGGAGGAGAGGTGCCTGACTTCCCTGCCACCAACACTCACCCATTAGGGTTACGGTCCGAAGGAGAGGTGCCTGACTTCCCTGCCACCAACACTCACCCATTAGGGTTACGGTCCGGAGGAGAGGTGCCTGACGTCCCTGCCACCAACACTCACCCATTGGGGTTACGGTCCGGAGGAGAGGTGCCTGACTTCCCTGCCACCAATACTCACCCATTAGGGTTACGGTCCGGAGGAGAGGTGCCTGACTTCCCTGCCACCAACACTCACCTATTAGGGTTACGGTCCGGAGGAGAGGTAACTGACTTCCCTGCCACCAACACCCACCC
Source organism: Oncorhynchus mykiss (assembly GCF_013265735.2). Taxonomy (NCBI): domain Eukaryota; kingdom Metazoa; phylum Chordata; class Actinopteri; order Salmoniformes; family Salmonidae; genus Oncorhynchus; species Oncorhynchus mykiss. The sequence goes on from NW_023493664.1 coordinate 601,549, forward strand.
ATTAGGGTTACGGTCCGGAGGAGAGGTGCCTGACTTCCCTGCCACCAACACCCACCCATTAGGGTTACGGTCCGGAGGAGAGGTGCCTGACTTCCCTGCCACCAACACCCACCCATTAGGGTTACGGTCCGGAGGAGAGGTGCCTGACGTCCCTGCCACCAACACTCACCCATTAGGGTTACGGTCCGGAGGAGAGTTGCCTGACTTCCCTGCCACCAACACTCACCCATTAGAGTTACGGTCCGGAGGAGAGGTGCCTGACTTCCCTGCCACCAGAACCCACCCATTAGGGTTACGGTCCGGATGAGAGGTGCCTGACTTCCCTGCCACCAACACTCACCCATTAGGGTTACGGTCCGGAGGAGAGGCGCCTGACTTCCCTGCCACCAACACTCACCCATTAGGGTCACGGTCCGGAGGAGAGGCGCCTGACTTCCCTGCCACCAACACTCACCCATTAGGGTTACGGTCTGGAGGAGAGGCGCCTGACTTCCCTGCCACCAACACTCACCCATTAGGGTTACGGTCCGGAGGAGAGGTGCCTGACTTCCCTGCCACCAACACTCACCCATTAGGGTTACGGTCCGGAGGAGAGGTGCCTGACTTCCCTGCCACCAACAACCACCCATTAGGGTTACGGTCCGGAGTAGAGGTGCCTGACTTCCCTGCCACCAACACTCACCCATTAGGGTTACGGTCCGGAGGAGAGGCGCCTGACTTCCCTGCCACCAACACTCACCCATTAGGGTTACGGTCCGGAGGAGAGGTGCCTGACTTCCCTGCCACCAATACTCACCCATTAGGGTTACGGTCCGGAGGAGAGGTGCCTGACTTCCCTGCCACCAATACTCACCCATTAGGGTTACGGTCCGAAGGAGAGGTGCCTGACTTCCCTGCCACCAACACTCACCCATTAGGGTTACGGTCCGGAGGAGAGGTGCCTGACGTCCCTGCCACCAACACTCACCCATTGGGGTTACGGTCCGGAGGAGAGGTGCCTGACTTCCCTGCCACCAATACTCACCCATTAGGGTTACGGTCCGGAGGAGAGGTGCCTGACTTCCCTGCCACCAACACTCACCCATTAGGGTTACGGTCCGGAGGAGAGGTGCCTGACTTCCCTGCCACCAACACACACCCATTAGGGTTACGGTCCGGAGGAGAGGTGCCTGACGTCCCTGCCACCAACACCCACCCATTAGGGTTACGGTCCGGAGGAGAGGTGCCTGACTTCCCTGCCACGAACACCCACCCATTAGGGTTACGGTCCGGAGGAGAGGTGCCTGACGTCCCTGCCACCAACACTCACCCATTAGGGTTACGGTCCGGAGGAGAGTTGCCTGACTTCCCTGCCACCAACACTCACCCATTAGGGTTACGGTCCGGAGGAGAGGTGCCTGACTTCCCTGCCACCAACACTCATCCATTAGGGTTACGGTCCGGAGGAGAGGTGCCTGACTTCCCTGCCACCAACACTCACCCATTAGGGTTACGGTCCGGAGGAGAGGCGCCTGACTTCCCTGCCACCAACACCCACCCATTAGGGTTACGGTCTGGAGGAGAGGCGCCTGACTTCCCTGCCACCAACACTCACCCACTAGGGTTACGGTCCGGAGGAGAGGTGCCTGACTTCCCTGCCACCAATACTCACCCATTAGGGTTACGGTCCGGAGGAGAGGTGCCTGACTTCCCTGCCACCAATACTCACCCATTAGGGTTACGGTCCGGAGGAGAGGTGCCTGACTTCCCTGCCACCAACACTCACCCATTAGGGTTACGGTCCGGAGGAGAGGTGCCTGACTTCCCTTCCACCAACACCCACCCATTAGGGTTAAGGTCCGGAGGAGAAGCGTCTGACTTCCCTGCCTCCAACACTCACCCATTAGGGTTACGGTCCGGAGGAGAGGTGCCTGACTTCCCTGCCACCAACACTCACCCATTAGGGTTACGGTCCGGAGGAGAGGTGCCTGACTTCCCTGCCACCAACACCCACCCATTAGGGTTACGGTCCGGAGTAGAGGTGCCTGACTTCCCTGCCACCAACACTCAATCATTAGGGTTAAGGTCCGGAGGAGAGGTGCCTGACGTCCCTGCCACCAACACTCACCCATTAGGGTTACGGTCCGGAGGAGAGGTGCCTGACTTCCCTGCCACCAACACTCATCCATTAGGGTTACGGTCCGGAGGAGAGGTGCCTGACTTCCCTGCCACTAACACTCACCCATTAGGGTTACGGTCCGGAGGAGAGGCGCCTGACTTCCCTGCCACCAACACCCACCCATTAGGGTTACGGTCTGGAGGAGAGGCGCCTGACTTCCCTGCCACCAACACTCACCCATTAGGGTTACGGTCCGGAGGAGAGGTGCCTGACTTCCCTGCCACCAATACTCACCCATTAGGGTTACGGTCCGGAGGAGAGGTGCCTGACTTCCCTGCCACCAATACTCACCCATTAGGGTTACGGTCCGGAGGAGAGGTGCCTGACTTCCCTGCCACCAACACTCACCCATTAGGGTTACGGTCCGGAGGAGAGGTGCCTGACTTCCCTTCCACCAACACCCACCCATTAGGGTTAAGGTCCGGAGGAGAAGCGTCTGACTTCCCTGCCTCCAACACTCACCCATTAGGGTTACGGTCCGGAGGAGAGGTGCCTGACTTCCCTGCCACCAACACTCACCCATTAGGGTTACGGTCCGGAGGAGAGGTGCCTGACTTCCCTGCCACCAACACCCACCCATTAGGGTTACGGTCCGGAGTAGAGGTGCCTGACTTCCCTGCCACCAACACTCAATCATTAGGGTTATGGTCCGGAGGAGAGGTGCCTGACGTCCCTGCCACCAACACTCACCCATTAGGGTTACGGTCCGGAGGAGAGGTGCCTGACTTCCCTTCCACCAACACCCACCAATTAGGGTTACGGTCCGGAGGAGAGGTTCCTGACTTCCCTGCCAACAACACCCACCCATTAGGGTTACGGTCCGGATGAGAGGTGCCTGACTTCCCTGCCACCAACATTCACCCATTAGTGTTACGGTCCGGAGGAGAGGTGCCTGACTTCCCTGCCACCAACACTCACCCATTAGGGTTACGGTCCGGAGGAGAGGCGCCTGACTTCCCTGCCACCAACACTCACCCATTAGGGTTACGGTCCGGAGGAGAGGCGCCTGACTTCCCTGCCACCAACACTCACCCATTAGGGTTACGGTCCGGAGGAGAGGCGCCTGACTTCCCTGCCACCAACACCCACCCATTAGGGTTAAGGTCCGGAGGAGAGGCGCCTGACTTCCCTGCCACCAATACTCACCCATTAGGGTTACGGTCCGGAGGAGAGGTGCCTGACTTCCCTGCCACCAATACTCACCCATTAGGGTTACGGTCCGGAGGAGAGGTGCCTGACTTCCCTGCCACCAACACTCACCCATTAGGGTTACGGTCCGGAGTAGAGGTGCCTGACTTCCCTGCCACCAACACCCACCCATTAGGGTTACGGTCCGGAGGAGAGGTGCCTGACGTCCCTGCCACCAACACCCACCCATTAGGGTTACGGTCCGGAGGAGAGGTGCCTGACTTCCCTGCCACCAACACCCACCCATTAGGGTTACGGTCCGGAGGAGAGGCGCCTGACTTCCCTGCCACCAACACCCACCCATTAGGGTTATGGTCCGGAGGAGAGGCGCCTGACTTCCCTGCCACCACCACCCACCCATTAGGGTTAAGGTCCGGAGCAGAGGCGTCTGACTTCCCTGCCTCCAACACTCACCCATTAGGGTTACGGTCCGGAGGAGAGGTGCCTGACTTCCCTGCCACCAGCACTCACCCATTAGGGTTACGGTCCGGAGGAGAGGTGCCTGACGTCCCTGCCACCAACACCCACCCATTAGGGTTACGGTCCGGAGGAGAGGTGCCTGACTTCCCTGCCACCAACACTCACCCATTAGGTTTACGGTCCGGAGGAGAGGTGCCTGACTTCCCTGCCACCAACACTCACCCATTAGGGTTACGGTCCGGAGGAGAGGTGCCTGACGTCCCTGCCACCAACACTCACCCATTAGGGTTACGGTCCGGAGGAGAGGTGCCTGACTTCCCTGCCACCAATACTCACCCATTAGGGTTACGGTCCGGAGGAGAGGTGCCTGACTTCCCTGCCACCAACACTCACCCATTAGGGTTACGGTCCGGAGGAGAGGTGCCTGACTTCCCTGCCACCAACACCCACCCATTAGGGTTACGGTCCGGAGGAGAGGCGCCTGACTTCCCTGCCACCAACACCCACCCATTAGGGTTACGGTCCGGAGGAGAGGTAACTGACGTCCCTGCCACCAACACTCACCCATTAGGGTTACGGTCCGGAGGAGAGGTGCCTGACTTCCCTGCCACCAACACTCACCCATTAGGGTTACGGTCCGGAGGAGAGGTGCCTGACTTCCCTGCCACCAACACCCACCCATTAGGGTTACGGTCCGAAAGAGAGGTGCCTGACTTCCCTGCCACCAACACTCACGCATTAGGTTTACGGTCCGGAGGAGAGGTGCCTGACTTCCCTGCCACCAACACTCACCCATTAGGGTTACGGTCCGGAGGAGAGGTGCCTGACTTCCCTGCCACCAACACTCACCCATTAGGGTTACGGTCCGGAGGAGAGGCGCCTGACTTCCCTGCCACCAACACCCACCCATTAGGGTTACGGTCTGGAGGAGAGGCGCCTGACTTCCCTGCCACCAACACTCACCCATTAGGGTTACGGTCCGGAGGAGAGGTGCCTGACTTCCCTGCCACCAACACTCACCCATTAGGGTTACGGTCCGGAGGAGAGGTGCCTGACTTCCCTGCCACCAACACCCACCCATTAGGGTTACGGTCCGGAGTAGAGGTGCCTGACTTCCCTGCCACCAACACTCAATCATTAGGGTTATGGTCCGGAGGAGAGGCGCCTGACTTCCCTGCCACCAACACTCACCCATTAGGGTTACGGTCCGGAGGAGAGGTGCCTGACTTCCCTTCCACCAACACCCACCCATTAGGGTTACGGTCCGGAGGAGAGGTTCCTGACTTCCCTGCCAACAACACCCACCCATTAGGGTTACGGTCTGGATGAGAGGTGCCTGACTTCCCTGCCACCAACACTCACCCATTAGTGTTACGGTCCGGAGGAGAGGTGCCTGACTTCCCTGCCACCAACACTCACCCATTAGGGTTACGGTCCGGAGGAGAGGCGCCTGACTTCCCTGCCACCAACACTCACCCATTAGGGTTACGGTCCGGAGGAGAGGTGCCTGACTTCCCTGCCACCAACACCCACCCATTAGGGTTACGGTCCGGAGGAGAGGTGCCTGACGTCCCTGCCACCAACACCCACCCATTAGGGTTACGGTCCGGAGGAGAGGTGCCTGACTTCCCTGCCACCAACACCCACCCATTAGGGTTACGGTCCGGAGGAGAGGCGCCTGACTTCCCTGCCACCAACACCCACCCATTAGGGTTATGGTCCGGAGGAGAGGCGCCTGACTTCCCTGCCACCAACACCCACCCATTAGGGTTAAGGTCCGGAGCAGAGGCGTCTGACTTCCCTGCCTCCAACACTCACCCATTAGGGTTACGGTCCGGAGGAGAGGTGCCTGACTTCCCTGCCACCAGCACTCACCCATTAGGGTTACGGTCCGGAGGAGAGGTGCCTGACGTCCCTGCCACCAACACCCACCCATTAGGGTTACGGTCCGGAGGAGAGGTGCCTGACTTCCCTGCCACCAACACTCACCCATTAGGTTTACGGTCCGGAGGAGAGGTGCCTGACTTCCCTGCCACCAACACTCACCCATTAGGGTTACGGTCCGGAGGAGAGGTGCCTGACTTCCCTGCCACCAACACTCACCCATTAGGGTTACGGTCCGGAGGAGAGGTGCCTGACGTCCCTGCCACCAACACTCACCCATTAGGGTTACGGTCCGGAGGAGAGGTGCCTGACTTCCCTGCCACCAATACTCACCCATTAGGGTTACGGTCCGGAGGAGAGGTGCCTGACTTCCCTGCCACCAACACTCACCCATTAGGGTTACGGTCCGGAGGAGAGGTGCCTGACTTCCCTGCCACCAACACCCACCCATTAGGGTTACGGTCCGGAGGAGAGGTGCCTGACGTCCCTGCCACCAACACCCACCCATTAGGGTTACGGTCCGGAGGAGAGGAGCCTGACTTCCCTGCCACGAACACCCACCCATTAGGGTTTCGGTCCGGAGGAGAGGCGCCTGACTTCCCTGCCACCAACACTCACCCATTAGGGTTACGGTCCGGAGGAGAGGTGCCTCACTTCCCTGCCACCAATACTCACCCATTAGGGTTACGGTCCGGATGAGAGGTGCCTGACTTCCCTGCCACCAATACTCACCCATTAGGGTTACGGTCCGGAGGAGAGGTGCCTGACTTCCCTGCCACCAACACTCACCCATTAGGGTTACGGTCCGGAGGAGAGGTGCCTGACTTCCCTGCCACCAACACTCACCCATTAGGGTTACGGTCCGGAGGAGAGGTGCCTGACGTCCCTGCCACCAACACCCACCCATTAGGGTTAGGGTCCGGAGGAGAGGAGCCTGACTTCCCTGCCACGAACACCCACCCATTAGGGTTACGGTCCGGAGGAGAGGTGCCTGACTTCCCTGCCACCAACACCCACCCATTAGGGTTACGGTCCGAAAGAGAGGTGCCTGACTTCCCTGCCACCAACACTCACCCATTAGGGTTACGGTCCGGAGGAGAGGCGTCGAATCATCACCCAGTCCTCTGGGTTACGGTCCGGAGGAGAGGCGTCGAACCATCACCCAGTCCTCTGGGTTAAACGCGGAAGACACATTTCATTTGAATGCATTCAGTTGTACAACTGACCAGATATCTCCATGACAACTGACCAGGTATGCTCCTTTCTTAATAACTAATTCATCGTAATTAATTTGGTTATCCTATCCAAAATGAATCAAATAGGGGCACCATGAAGTTGAATGTATGAGGCCCCTTTTCATTGACCGTTACACATGTAATAATTATATCAACAGTCGCCTCAATCAGCTGTTCAGTCACTATATCCTCATTCTGAAAGGTCGTCGAGTTCTCAGACTTCAAGAATTACAAGCACTCGTTCAAGGACTTTAATAATTATATCAACAGTCGCCTCAATCAGCTGTTCAGTCACTATATCCTCATTCTGAAAGGTCGTCGAGTTCTCAGACTTCAAGAATGACAAGCACTCGTTCAAGGACTTTAATAATTATATCAACAGTCGCCTCAATCAGCTGTTCAGTCACTATATCCTCATTCTGAAAGGTCGTCGAGTTCTCAGACTTCAAGAATGACAAGCACTCGTTCAAGGACTTTAATGGAACAAAAAAAAGATTCAAACTTAAAAAAAGGTTTTGTGACAATAATATTAGAACGAGCTCGGGCGCAGAGATACACAGCAGGCAGAGGTTCAATCCAGAATGTTTACTGAGGTATTCACAGGGGGGAAAAACAACAACAACAACAACAACAACACAAAACAAAGACAAGAGACCTGAGCAACCGGGTCCAGTTCCATAGAGGAACCTGAATAGTCCTAAACCAGGAACACTAGAAACACCAGGGTGCCCTCTAGTGGCACCCTCAGGGATTACACTCCGTGATGACCTCTTAATTAACCTGTGACAGGTTTTTATTACTAGACTAAATGAATTGGAAAAAGGAAGTAGTCACAGTGGTCTTTATAGACCAGGTACCATTGTAACACAGTACATTCTATTAACACAGAAAACCATACACATACATTGAATAGACTGACAGAGACCATTTGAACATCTTGGCCATGTTCTGTTATAATCTCCACCCGGCACAGCCAGAAGAGGACTGGCCACCCCTCAGAGCCTGGTTCCTCTCCACCCGGCACAGCCAGAAGAGGACTGGCCCACCCCTCATAGCCTGGTTCCTCTCCACCCGGCACAGCCAGAAGAGGACTGGCCCACCCCTCATAGCCTGGTTCCTCTCCACCCGGCACAGCCAGAAGAGGACTGGCCCACCCCTCATAGCCTGGTTCCTCTCCTTCTTCCTAGGTTTTGGCCTTTCTAGGGAGTTTTTCCTAGCCACCGTGCTTCTACACCTGCATTGCTTGCTGTTTTGGGGGGTTTAGGCTGGGTTTCTGTACAGCACATTGAGATACTTTGAGAAATGTATTAATACATTTGATTTGATTTGATTTGACAGTTGCTGAGGTGAGAATCTCCACAGGTCAATATACAATTAACTTCTGTATTCAACTAGATTCAATCCACCAGGGATGTGGCTAGTGGCTAGGCTGGGATGTGGCTAGCGGCTAGGCTAGGCTGTGATGTGGCTAGGCTGGGATGTGGCTAGTGGCTAGGCTGGGATGTGGCTAGTGGCTAGGCTGGGATGTGGCTAGTGGCTAGGCTGGGATGTGGCTAGGCTGGGATGTGGCTAGTGGCTAGGCTGGGATGTGGCTAGTGGCTAGGCTGGGATGTGGCTAGTGGCTAGGCTGGGATGTGGCTAGTGGCTAGGCTGGGATGTGGCTAGGCTGGGATGTGGCTAGGATTGGATGTGGCTAGTGGCTAGTGGCTAGGCTGGGATGTGGCTAGGATTGGATGTGGCTAGTGGCTAGTAGCTAGGCTATTCTGTGATGTGGATAGGCTGGGATGTGGCTAGCGGCTAGGCTATCAGGTAGCAAACGAGCGGGTAAAATGTCATGACAGTATTACTCGTGATGTGTAATTAAGACTAACGGTCGTACACCGCTAATAGTCTTACGATAATCAGTTACTGCCACCAACGCAACGCAGAATTACACCTAAGAGATGTTCAATGGGGCGGCAGCATTGGACTAGTAACCGAAAGGTTGCAAGTTCAAATCCCCGAGCTGACAGGGTACAAAATCTGTAGTTCTGCCCCTGAACAGGCAGTTAACCCACTGTTCCTAGGCCGTCATTGAAAATAAGAATTTGTTCTTAACTGACTTGCCTAGTAAAATTAAGGTGAACATTTTTTTTTTTTTAAATGCAATGGTATATTTACGTGTCCTATCTGAGTCTCGTCTGGTTCAGTTGATTTGTCGTTATTGTGTCACGTTCGTTGTGTTGGAGGAGACCAAGGCGCAGCGTGATGTGAATACACTCTTCTATTTATTAACGAAGAAACACTAAACAAACTATACAAAACAACAACACGAACGTGACGCCATATATAAACAAGTGCAGACACAGGCAACTAACCACAGACAATAACCCACGAAATACCCAAGGAAAATGGCTGCCTAAATATGGTTCCCAATCAGAGACAACGATAAACCATAGACATACAACCATAGACATACATAACACCTAGACAGGACCAAAAACACATACATTACCCATGTCACACCCTGACCTAACCAAAATAATAAAGAAAACAAAGAATGCTAAGGTCAGGGCGTGAAAGTACCCCCCAAAGGTGCGGACTCCCGGCCGCACACCTAAGCCTATATGGGTGGGCATAACTCCAAGGTGGCGGTTCTGGCTTAGGACATGGACCCCACTCCACTTCACCCTTACTTAATGTCTCTGGAGCGGGAACCCTCACCGCCGACCACGGCCTAGAGGACGCCACTGGACTGATGGTCGAGTCTGGAGTGAGTGGCGCCTCTGGATTGGAGGGAGATTCTGGCGGATCCGGACTGGAGGGAGACTCTGGCGGATCCGGACTGTGACCCGTCGTGGTAGGTTCCGGACTGCGGCCCGTCGTTGGAGGTTCCGGTCTGTAGACTGTCGCTGGACGCTCTGGACTGGGTACTGTCGCCGGACGCTCTGGACTGGGTACTGTCGCCAGACGCTCTGGACTGGGTAGTGTCGCCAGACGCTCTGGACTGGGTACTGTCACTAGACGCTCTGGACTGGGTACTGTCACCAGACGCTCTGGACTGGGTACTGTCGCCTGACGCTCTGGACTGGGTACTGTCGCCGGACACTCTGGACTGGCGAGGCGCACTATAGGCCTGGTGCGTGGTGCCGGCACTGGTGGTATCGGGCTGGGGACACGCACCTCAGGGCGAGTGCGAGGAGCAGGAACAGGGAGTACTGTGGACCCTGGAGACGCACAGGAAGCCTGGTGCGTGGTGTTGGCACTGGTGGTACTGGGCTGGGGAGGCGTACTGGAGGTCTGGAGTGTAGAGCTGACACAACCCGTCCTGGCTGGATGGTTATACTTGCCCTGCAAATGCAGGGTGCTGGCACAAGACGCAGAGGGCTGTGCAGACTCATAGTACACAGAGCCGGCGCAGGATATCCTGGTCCATGGAGGTAGACTGGAGACCAGGAGCGCTGAGCCGGCACCCTCCTTCCTGGCTGGATGCCCATTCTAGCCCTGCAAATGCGAGCAGCTGGAATAGAGCGCCACGGGCTAGAAATGCACACTGGAGACATCATGAGTTCCACCGCATAACACGGTGCCAGACCAGTAACACGCTCCCCACGATACAACAGGCTCAACCTGACAAAGCATGTCAATGTCCCCAAACACAATCGGAAACATTAGACCTCATCATGACTGGGGAAGTCCTTGCCTCAGATCTACACTAGACCTCATCATAACTGGAGAAGACCCTTCCTCAGACCTGAACCTACACTAGACCTCATCATGACTGGAGAAGACCCTGCCTCATCCCTGAACTAGACCTCATCATAACTGGAGAAGACCCTGCCTCAGACCTACACTAGACCTCATCATGACTGGAGAAGACCCTGCCTCATCCCTGAACTAGACCTCATCATAACTGGAGAAGACCCTGCCTCAGATCTACACTAGACCTCATCATAACTGGAGAAGTCCCTGCCTCAGACCTACACTATACCTCATCATGACTGAAGAAGACCCTGCCTCAGACCTGGACTAGACCTCATCATGACTGGAGAAGACCCTGCCTCAGACCTGGACTAGACCTCATCATGACTGGAGAAGTCCCTGCCTCAGACCTGAACTAGACCTCATCATAACTGGAGAAGTCCCTGTCTCAGACCTACACTAGACCTCATCATGACTGGAGAAGACCCTGCCTCAGACCTGAACCTACAGTAGACCTCATCATAACTGGAGAAGACCCTGCCTCAGACCTGGACTAGACCTCATCATGACTGGAGAAGTCCCTGCCTCAGACCTGAACCTACACTAGACCTCATCATGACTGGAGAAGTCCCTGCCTCAGACCTGAACCTACACTAGACCTCATCATGACTGGAGAAGTCCCTGCCTCAGACCTGAACCTACACTAGACCTCATCATGACTGGAGAAGACCCTCCCTCAGACCTACACTGGAACTCATCATGACTGGAGAAGTCCCTGCCTCAGACCTGGACTAGACCTCATCATGACTGGAGAAGTCCCTGCCTCAGACCTGAACCTACACTAGACCTCATCATGACAGGAGAAGACCCTGCCTCAGACCTGGACTAGACCTCATCATGACTGGAGAAGTCCCTGCCTCAGACCTACACTAGACCTCATCATGACTGGAGAAGTCCCTGCCTCAGACCTACACTAGACCTCATCATGACTGGAGAAGTCCCTGCCTCAGACCTACACTAGACCTCATCATGACTGGAGAAGTCCCTGCCTCAGACCTGAACCTACATTGGACCTCATCATAACTGGAGAAGTCCCTGCCTCAGACCTACACTAGACCTCATCATAACTGGAGAAGTCCCTGCCTCAGACCTGGACTAGACCTCATCATAACTGGAGAAGTCCCTGCCTCAGATCTACACTAGACCTCATCATGACTGGAGAAGTCCCTGCCTCAGACCTACACTAGACCTCATCATAACTGGAGAAGTCCCTGCCTGAGACCTACACCACACCTCATCATGACTGGAGAAGACCCTGCCTCAGACCTGGACTAGACCTCATCATGACTGGAGAAGTCCCTGCCTCAGACCTGAACCTACACTAGACCTCATCATGACTGGAGAAGACCCTCCCTCAGACCTACACTGGAACTCATCATGACTGGAGAAGTCCCTGCCTCAGACCTGGACTAGACCTCATCATGACTGGAGAAGTCCCTGCCTCAGACCTGAACCTACACTAGACCTCATCATGACAGGAGAAGACCCTGCCTCAGACCTGGACTAGACCTCATCATGACTGGAGAAGTCCCTGCCTCAGACCTACACTAGACCTCATCATGACTGGAGAAGTCCCTGCCTCAGACCTACACTAGACCTCATCATGACTGGAGAAGTCCCTGCCTCAGACCTACACTAGACCTCATCATGACTGGAGAAGTCCCTGCCTCAGACCTGAACCTACATTGGACCTCATCATAACTGGAGAAGTCCCTGCCTCAGACCTACACTAGACCTCATCATGACTGGAGAAGTCCCTGCCTCAGACCTGGACTAGACCTCATCATAACTGGAGAAGTCCCTGCCTCAGACCTGGACTAGACCTCATCATAACTGGAGAAGACCCAGCCTCAGACCTGGACTAGACCTCATCATGACTGGAGAAGTCCCTGCCTCAGACCTGAACCTACACTAGACCTCATCATGACAGGAGAAGACCCTGCCTCAGACCTGGACTAGACCTCATCATGACTGGAGAAGTCCCTGCCTCAGACCTACACTAGACCTCATCATGACTGGAGAAGTCCCTGCCTCAGACCTACACTAGACCTCATCATGACTGGAGAAGTCCCTGCCTCAGACCTACACTAGACCTCATCATGACTGGAGAAGTCCCTGCCTCAGACCTGAACCTACATTGGACCTCATCATAACTGGAGAAGTCCCTGCCTCAGACCTACACTAGACCTCATCATAACTGGAGAAGTCCCTGCCTCAGACCTGGACTAGACCTCATCATGACTGGAGAAGACCCTGCCTCAGACCTGGACTAGACCTCATCATGACTGGAGAAGTCCCTGCCTCAGACCTACACTAGACCTCATCATGACTGGAGAAGACCCTGCCTCAGACCTGAACCTACACTAGACCTCATCATAACTGGAGAAGACCCTGCCTCAGACCTGGACTAGACCTCATCATGACTGGAGAAGTCCCTGCCTCAGACCTGAACCTACACTAGACCTCATCATGACTGGAGAAGACCCTGCCTCAGACCTGGACTAGACCTCATCATGACTGGAGAAGTCCCTGCCTCAGACCTGGACTAGACCTCATCATGACTGGAGAAGTCCCTGCCTCAGACCTGAACCTACACTAGACCTCATCATGACAGGAGAAGACCCTGCCTCAGACCTGGACTAGACCTCATCATGACTGGAGAAGTCCCTGCCTCAGACCTACACTAGACCTCATCATGACTGGAGAAGTCCCTAACTCAGACCTACACTAGACCTCATCATGACTGGAGAAGTCCCTGCCTCAGACCTACACTAGACCTCATCATGACTGGAGAAGTCCCTGCCTCAGACCTGAACCTACATTGGACCTCATCATAACTGGAGAAGTCCCTGCCTCAGACCTACACTAGACCTCATCATAACTGGAGAAGTCCCTGCCTCAGACCTGGACTAGACCTCATCATAACTGGAGAAGTCCCTGCCTCAGACCTGGACTAGACCTCATCATAACTGGAGAAGACCCAGCCTCAGACCTGGACTAGACCTCATCATGACTGGAGAAGTCCCTGCCTCAGACCTGAACTAGACCTCATCATAACTGGAGAAGTCCCTGCCTCAGACCTACACTAGACCTCATCATGACTGGAGAAGACCCTGCCTCAGACCTGAACCTACAGTAGACCTCATCATAACTGGAGAAGACCCTGCCTCAGACCTGGACTAGACCTCATCATGACTGGATAAGTCCCTGCCTCAGACCTGAACCTACACTAGACCTCATCATGACTGGAGAAGTCCCTGCCTCAGACCTGAACCTACACTAGACCTCATCATGACTGGAGAAGTCCCTGCCTCAGACCTGAACCTACACTAGACCTCATCATGACTGGAGAAGACCCTGCCTCAGACCTGGACTAGACCTCATCATAACTGGAGAAGTCCCTGCCTCAGATCTACACTAGACCTCATCATGACTGGAGAAGTCCCTGCCTCAGACCTACACTAGACCTCATCATAACTGGAGAAGTCCCTGCCTGAGACCTACACCACACCTCATCATGACTGGAGAAGACCCTGCCTCAGACCTGGACTAGACCTCATCATGACTGGAGAAGTCCCTGCCTCAGACCTGAACCTACACTAGACCTCATCATGACTGGAGAAGACCCTCCCTCAGACCTACACTGGAACTCATCATGACTGGAGAAGTCCCTGCCTCAGACCTGGACTAGACCTCATCATGACTGGAGAAGTCCCTGCCTCAGACCTGAACCTACACTAGACCTCATCATGACAGGAGAAGACCCTGCCTCAGACCTGGACTAGACCTCATCATGACTGGAGAAGTCCCTGCCTCAGACCTACACTAGACCTCATCATGACTGGAGAAGTCCCTGCCTCAGACCTACACTAGACCTCATCATGACTGGAGAAGTCCCTGCCTCAGACCTACACTAGACCTCATCATGACTGGAGAAGTCCCTGCCTCAGACCTGAACCTACATTGGACCTCATCATAACTGGAGAAGTCCCTGCCTCAGACCTACACTAGACCTCATCATAACTGGAGAAGTCCCTGCCTCAGACCTGGACTAGACCTCATCATAACAGGAGAAGACCCTGCCTCAGACCTGGACTAGACCTCATCATGACTGGAGAAGTCCCTGCCTCAGACCTACACTAGACCTCATCATGACTGGAGAAGTCCCTGCCTCAGACCTACACTAGACCTCATCATGACTGGAGAAGTCCCTGCCTCAGACCTACACTAGACCTCATCATGACTGGAGAAGTCCCTGCCTCAGACCTGAACCTACATTGGACCTCATCATAACTGGAGAAGTCCCTGCCTCAGACCTACACTAGACCTCATCATAACTGGAGAAGTCCCTGCCTCAGACCTGGACTAGACCTCATCATAACTGGAGAAGTCCCTGCCTCAGATCTACACTAGACCTCATCATGACTGGAGAAGTCCCTGCCTCAGACCTACACTAGACCTCATCATAACTGGAGAAGTCCCTGCCTGAGACCTACACCACACCTCATCATGACTGGAGAAGACCCTGCCTCAGACCTGGACTAGACCTCATCATGACTGGAGAAGTCCCTGCCTCAGACCTACACTAGACCTCATCATGACTGGAGAAGACCCTGCCTCAGACCTGAACCTACACTAGACCTCATCATGACTGGAGAAGACCCTGCCTCAGACCTGGACTAGACCTCATCATGACTGGATAAGTCCCTGCCTCAGACCTACACTAGACCTCATCATGACTGGAGAAGACCCTGCCTCAGACCTGAACCTACACTAGACCTCATCATGACTGGAGAAGTCCCTGCCTCAGACCTGAACCTACACTAGACCTCATCATGACTGGAGAAGTCCCTGCCTCAGACCTGAACCTACACTAGACCTCATCATGACTGGAGAAGACCCTCCCTCAGACCTACACTAGAACTCATCATGACTGGAGAAGTCCCTGCCTCAGACCTGGACTAGACCTCATCATGACTGGAGAAGTCCCTGCCTCAGACCTGAACCTACACTAGACCTCATCATGACAGGAGAAGACCCTGCCTCAGACCTGGACTAGACCTCATCATGACTGGAGAAGTCCCTGCCTCAGACCTACACTAGACCTCATCATGACTGGAGAAGTCCCTGCCTCAGACCTACACTAGACCTCATCATGACTGGAGAAGTCCCTGCCTCAGACCTACACTAGACCTCATCATGACTGGAGAAGTCCCTGCCTCAGACCTGAACCTACATTGGACCTCATCATAACTGGAGAAGTCCCTGCCTCAGACCTACACTAGACCTCATCATAACTGGAGAAGTCCCTGCCTCAGACCTGGACTAGACCTCATCATGACTGGAGAAGACCCTGCCTCAGACCTGGACTAGACCTCATCATGACTGGAGAAGTCCCTGCCTCAGACCTACACTAGACCTCATCATGACTGGAGAAGACCCTGCCTCAGACCTGAACCTACACTAGACCTCATCATGACTGGAGAAGACCCTGCCTCAGACCTGGACTAGACCTCATCATGACTGGAGAAGTCCCTGCCTCAGACCTGAACCTACACTAGACCTCATCATGACTGGAGAAGACCCTGCCTCAGACCTGGACTAGACCTCATCATGACTGGAGAAGTCCCTGCCTCAGACCTGAACCTACACTAGACCTCATCATGACTGGAGAAGACCCTGCCTCAGAAGTAGTGACCTTTCTGTCCCCATACTGGCATATAAAGACCACCTACTGGTCTATAAAGACCACCTACTGGCATATAAAGACTACCTACTGGCCTATAAAGACCACCTACTGGTCTATAAAGACCACCTACTGGTCTATAAAGACTACCTACTGGTCTATAAAGACTACCTACTGGTCTATAAAGACTACCTACTGGCCTATAAAGACCACCTACTGGTCTATAAAGACCACCTACTGGCCTATAGAGACCACCTACTGGCCTATAGAGACCACCTACTGGCCTATAAAGACCACCTAATTTCCTGTAAAGAACACCTACTGGTCTATAATGACCACCTACTGGCCTGTAAAGACCACCTACTGGTCTATAAAGACCACCTACTGGCCTGTAAAGACCACCTACTGGCCTATAAAGACCACCTACTGGCCTATAAAGACCACCTACTGGCCTATAAAGACCACCTACTGGCCTATAGAGACCACCTACTGGCCTGTAGAGACCACCTACTGGCCTGTAGAGACCACCTACTGGCCTGTAGAGACCACCTACTGGTCTATAAAGACCACCTACTGGCCTATAGAGACCACCTTATTTCTTGTAAAGACCACCTACTGGCCTATAAAGACCACCTACTGGCCTATAAAGACCACCTACTGGCCTATAGAGACCACCTAATTTCTACTGTCAGATAATAACCATCTACTGGCCTGCTCCTCTCTGTGTCATGGTGGGGAGGTAGAGGAAGGTAGTCCTCTCTGTGTCATGGTAGGGAGGTAGAGGAAGGTAGACCTGCTCCTCTCTGTGTCATGGTGGGGAGGTAGAGGAAGGTAGTCCTGCTCCTCTCTGTGTCATGGTGGGGAGGAAGAGGAAGGTAGACCTGCTCCTCTCTGTGTCATGTTGGGGAGGTAGAGGAAGGTAGTCCTCTCTGTGTCATGGTGGGGAGGAAGAGGAAGGTAGACCTGCTCCTCTCTGTGTCATGGTGGGGAGGTAGAGGAAGGTAGTCCTCTCTGTGTCATGGTGATGAGGTAGAGGAAGGTAGTCCTGCTCCTCTCTGTGTCATGGTGGGGAGGTAGAGGAAGGTAGTCCTCTCTGTGTCATGGTGGAGAGGTAGAGGAAGGTAGACCTGCTCCTCTCTGTGTCATGGTGGGGAGGTAGAGGAAGGTACTCCAGTCTAGTTGTTGAGGGCCTTCTCCAGTAGGGCTCGTTGTGCCATGGATGGGAGGTAGAGGAAGGTAGACCTGCCCCACTCTGTGTAATGGTGGGGAGGTAGAGGAAGGTAGACCTGCTCCTCTCTGTGTCACGGTGAGGAAGTAGAGGAAGGTACTCCAGTCTGGTTGTTGAGGGCCTGCTCCAGTAGGGCTCGTTGTGCCACGGAGGGGAGGTAGAGGAAGGCGTAGAGCAGCCCCAGGACGATGAGAGACAGGAGGAGGGGCAGTCCCCAGTCTGTTGTCATGAGGGGTTCATCACAACGCGCCTGCAGGAAGGACCCCTGCATCTCAGCTGAGAAAATGAGGTACTCTGAGATATACAGGTAGAGGTATACTTAGGTATACAAACAGAGAGAGATAATGAGGTACTCTGAGATAAACTCAGGTATAAACACACAGAGAGATAATGAGGTACTCTGAGATATACAGGACAGAGGTATACTCAGGTATAAACACAGAGAGAGATAATGAGGTACTCTGAGATATACAGGTCAGAGCTATACTCAGGTATACACACACAAAGAGACCTGTCTGTCTTCCTCTGCTCTTTCTAAACATATAAACACCTGTCTGTCTTCTTCTCCTCTTTCTAGATATATAAACACCTGTCTGTCTTCCTGTCCTCTTTCTAGAGATATAAACACCTGTCTGTCTTCCTCTCCTCTTTCTAGAGATATAAACACCTGTCTGTCTTTCTGTCCTCTTTCTAGAGATAGAAACACCTGTCTGTCTTCCTCTCCTCTTTTTGAGACATAAACACCTGTCTGTCTTCCTCTCCTCTTTCTAGCGATATAAACACCTGTCTGTCTTCCTCTCCTCTTTCTTGAGATATAAACACCTGTCTCTCTTCCTCTCCTCTTTCTAGCGATATATACACCTGTCTGTCTTCCTCTCCTCTTTCTTGAGATATAAACACCTGTCTCTCTTC
>NW_023493664.1:625000-627500 GCF_013265735.2 Oncorhynchus mykiss
TGCTATTACTGTTACTGTTACTGTTACTACCTAGCTGCTGTTAATGTTAATGTTACTGTTACTCTTACTGTTACTGTTACTGTTACTGTTACTGTTACTGTTACTGTTACTGTTACTGTTACTACCTAGCTGCTGTTACTGTTACTGTTACTGTTACTACCTAGCTGCTGTTACTGTTACTACCTAGCTGTTACTGTTACTACCTAGCTGCTGTTACTGTTACTGTTACTGTTACTGTTACTGTTACTGTTACTGTTACTACCTAGCTGCTGTTACTGTTACTGTTACTGTTACTACCTAGCTGCTGTTACTGTTACTACCTAGCTGTTACTGTTACTACCTAGCTGCTGTTACTGTTACTGTTACTGTTACTGTTACTGTTACTGTTACTGTTACTACCTAGCTGCTGTTACTGTTACTGTTACTGTTACTGTTACTGTTACTGTTACTACCTAGCTGAAGTTACTGTTACTGTTACTGTCACTGTTACTGTTACTACCTAGCTGCTGTTACTGTTACTGTTACTGTTACTGTTACTACCTAGCTGTTACTACCTAGCTGCTGTTACTGTTACTGTTACTTTTACTGTTACTGTTACTGTTACTGTTACTGTTACCACCTAGCTGCTGTTACTGTTACTGTTACTGTTACTGTTACTGTTACTGTTACTGTTACTTTTACTGTTACTGTTACTACCTAGCTGCTGTTACTGTTACTGTTACTGTTACTGTTACTGTTACTACTTAGCTGTTACTGTTACTGTTACTGTTACTACCTACCTGTTACTGTTACTGTTACTGTTACTACCTAGCTGCTGCTACTGTTACTGTTACTGTTACTGTTACTACCTAGCTTTTGTTACTGTTACTGTTACTGTTACTGTTACTAACTAGCTGCTGCTATTACTGTTACTGTTACTGTTACTACCTAGCTGCTGTTAATGTTAATGTTACTGTTACTCTTACTGTTACTGTTACTGTTACTGTTACTGTTACTGTTACTGTCACTGTTACTGTTACTGTTACTGTTACTGTTACCACCTAGCTGCTGTTACTGTTACTGTTACTGTTACTGTTGATGTTACTGTTACTGTTACTGTCGCTGTTACTGTTACTGTTACTGTTACTGTTGCTGTTGCTGTTACTGTTACTGTTACTACCTGGCTGCTGTTACTACCTAGCTGCTGTTACTGTTACTGTTACTGTTACTGTCGCTGTTACTGTTACCACCTAGCTGCTGTTACTGTTACTGTTACTGTTACTGTTGATGTTACTGTTACTGTTACTGTCGCTGTTACTGTTACTGTTACTGTTACTGTTACTGTTACTGTTGCTGTTGCTGTTACTGTTACTGTTACTACCTGGCTGCTGTTACTGTTACTG
The DNA here is from genome assembly GCF_013265735.2 of Oncorhynchus mykiss. NCBI lineage: Eukaryota > Metazoa > Chordata > Actinopteri > Salmoniformes > Salmonidae > Oncorhynchus > Oncorhynchus mykiss. The sequence goes on from NW_023493664.1 coordinate 626,383, forward strand.
TTACTGTTACTGTTACTGTTGCTGTTGCTGTTACTGTTACTGTTACTACCTGGCTGCTGTTACTGTTACTGTTACTGTTACTGTTGCTGTTGCTGTTGCTGTTACTGTTACTGTTACTACCTGGCTGCTGTTACTGTTACTGTTACTGTTACTGTTACCACCTAGCTGCTGTTACTGTTACTGTTACTACCTGGCTGCTGTTACTGTTACTGTTACTGTTACTACCTAGCTGCTGCTGTTACTACCTAGCTGCTGTTACTGTTACTGTTACTGTTGCTGTTACTATTACTATTACCACCTAGCTGCTGTTACTGTTACTGTTACTACCTAGCTGCTGTTACTGTTACTGTTACTGTTACTGTTACCACCTAGCTGCTGTTGATGTTGCTGTTACTGTTGCTGTTGCTGTTACTGTTACTGTTACTGTTACTGTTACTGTTACTACCTAGCTGCTGTTACTGTTACTGTTACTGTTACTGTTACTGTTACTGTTACTGTTACCACCTAGCTGCTGTTACTGTTACTGTTACTACCTGGCTGCTGTTACTGTTACTGTTACTGTTACTGTTACTGTTACTACCTAGCTGCTGTTACTGTTACTGTTACTGTTACTACCTAGATGCTGCTGTTACCACCTAGCTGCTGCTGCCTCTGTTCTCTTCATATGTTTTAGAATAAGGAATGTAACAAAATATGGGAAAAAGTCAAGGGGGGCTCTTTTTCACTTCTACATATTAACAACGGTGACAAATAAATAAATGTCCTGTTGGGGTGGTGGTGTAATGACTAACTCTGCTCTGTATCAGTAATAAATAAATGTCCTGTTGGGGTGGTGGACTTGGTGGTGGTGGTGGTGGTGGTGGTGGTGTAATGACTAACTATGCTCTGTATCAGTAATAAATAAATGTCCTGTTGGGGTGGTGGTGTAATGACTAACTCTGCTCTGTATCAGTAATAAATAAATGTCCTGTTGGGGTGGTGGTGGTGTTGGTGGTGGTGGTGGTGGTGGTGTAATGACTAACTCTGCTCTGTATCAGTAATAAATACATGTCCTGTTGGGGTGGTGGTGTAATGACTAACTCTGCTCTGTATCAGTAATAAATAAATGTCCTGTTGGG
>NW_023493664.1:632500-670000 GCF_013265735.2 Oncorhynchus mykiss
TTGTTCTATCTATTGTTCTATCCTCCCTCCTCCTTCTATCTATTGTTCTATCTATTGTTCTATCTATTGTTCTATCTATTGTTCTATCTATTGTTCTATCCTCCCTCCCTCCTCCTTCTATCTATTGTTCTATATATTGTTCTATCTATTGTTCTATCTATTGTTCTATCTATTGTTCTATCTATTGTTCTATCTATTGTTCTATCTATTGTTCTATCTATTGTTCTATCTATTGTTCTATCTATTGTTCTATCCTCCCTCCCTCCTCCTTCTATCTATTGTTCTATCTATGGTTCTATCTATTGTTCTATCCTCCCTCCCTCCTCCTTCTATCTATTGTTCTATCTATTGTTCTATCTATTGTTCTATCTATTGTTCTATCTATTGTTCTATCTATTGTTCTATCCTCCCTCCCTCCTCCTCCTATCTATTGTTCTATCCTCCCTCCCTCCTCCTCCTATCTATTGTTCTATCCTCCCTCCCTCCTCCTTCTATCTATTGTTCTATCCTCCCTCCCTCCTCCTTCTATCTATTGTTCTATCCTCCCTCCCTCCTCCTTCTATCTATTGTTCTATCCTCCCTCCCTCCTCCTTCTATCTATTGTTCTATCCTCCCTCCCTCCTCCTTCTATCTATTGTTCTATCCTCCCTCCCTCCTCCTTCTATCTATTGTTCTATCCTCCCTCCCTCCTCCTTCTATCTATTGTTCTATCTATTGTTCTATCTATTGTTCTATCCTCCCTCCCTCCTCCTTCTATCTATTGTTCTATCCTCCCTCCCTCCTCCTCCTATCTATTGTTCTATCCTCCCTCCCTCCTCCTTCTATCTATTGTTCTATCCTCCCTCCCTCCTCCTTCTATCTATTGTTCTATCCTCCCTCCCTCCTCCTTCTATCTATTGTTCTATCCTCCCTCCCTCCTCCTTCTATCTATTGTTCTATCCTCCCTCCCTCCTCCTTCTATCTATTGTTCTATCCTCCCTCCCTCCTCCTTCTATCTATTGTTCTATCCTCCCTCCCTCCTCCTTCTATCTATTGTTCTATCCTCCCTCCCTCCTCCTTCTATCTATTGTTCTATCCTCCCTCCCTCCTCCCTCCTCCTTCTATCTATTGTTCTATCTATTGTTCTATCTATTGTTCTATCTATTGTTCTATCTATTGTTCTATCTATTGTTCTATCTATTGTTCTATCTATTGTTCTATTGTTCTATCCTCCCTCCCTCCTCCTTCTATCTATTGTTCTATCTATTGTTCTATCTATTGTTCTATCTATTGTTCTATCTATTGTTCTATCTATTGTTCTATCTATTGTTCTATCTATTGTTCTATCTATTGTTCTATCTATTGTTCTATCCTCCCTCCCTCCTCCTTCTATCTATTGTTCTATCTATTGTTCTATCTATTGTTCTATCCTCCCTCCCTCCTCCTTCTATCTATTGTTCTATATATTGTTCTATCTATTGTTCTATCTATTGTTCTATCCTCCCTCCCTCCTCCTTCTATCTATTGTTCTATATATTGTTCTATCTATTGTTCTATATATTGTTCTATCTATTGTTCTATCTATTGTTCTATCTATTGTTCTATCTATTGTTCTATCTATTGTTCTATCTATTGTTCTATCTATTGTTCTATCTATTGTTCTATCCTCCCTCCTCCTTCTATCTATTGTTCTATCCTCCCTCCCTCCTCCTTCTATCTATTGTTCTATCCTCCCTCCTCCTCCTCCTATCTATTGTTCTATCCTCCCTCCCTCCTCCTTCTATCTATTGTTCTATCTATTGTTCTATCTATTGTTCTATCTATTGTTCTATCTATTGTTCTATCTATTGTTCTATCTATTGTTCTATCTATTGTTCTATCTATTGTTCTATCCTCCCTCCCTCCTCCTCCTATCTATTGTTCTATCCTCCCTCCCTCCTCCTTCTATCTATTGTTCTATCCTCCCTCCCTCCCCCTTCTATCTATTGTTCTATCCTCCCTCCCTCCTCCTTCTATCTATTGTTCTATCCTCCCTCCCTCCTCCTTCTATCTATTGTTCTATCCTCCCTCCCTCCTCCTTCTATCTATTGTTCTATCCTCCCTCCTCCTTCTATCTATTGTTCTATCCTCCCTCCCTCCTCCTTCTATCTATTGTTCTATCCTCCCTCCTCCTTCTATCTATTGTTCTATCCTCCCTCCCTCCTCCTTCTATCTATTGTTCTATCTATTGTTCTATCCTCCCTCCCTCCTCCTTCTATCTATTGTTCTATCCTCCCTCCTCCTTCTATCTATTGTTCTATCCTCCCTCCCTCCTCCTTCTATCTATTGTTCTATCCTCCCTCCTCCTTCTATCTATTGTTCTATCCTCCCTCCCTCCTCCTTCTATCTATTGTTCTATCCTCCCTCCCTCCTCCTTCTATCTATTGTTCTATCTATTGTTCTATCCTCCCTCCTCCTTCTATCTATTGTTCTATCCTCCCTCCTCCTTCTATCTATTGTTCTATCTATTGTTCTATCTATTGTTCTATCTATTGTTCTATCTATTGTTCTATCTATTGTTCTATCTATTGTTCTATCCTCCCTCCTCCTTCTATCTATTGTTCTATCCTCCCTCCTCCTTCTATCTATTGTTCTATCCTCCCTCCTCCTTCTATCTATTGTTCTATCCTCCCTCCCTCCTCCTTCTATCTATTGTTCTATCCTCCCTCCTCCTTCTATCTATTGTTCTATCCTCCCTCCCTCCTCCTTCTATCTATTGTTCTATCCTCCCTCCCTCCTCCTTCTATCTATTGTTCTATCCTCCCTCCCTCCTCCTTCTATCTATTGTTCTATCCTCCCTCCCTCCCTCCTCCTTCTATCTATTGTTCTATCCTCCCTCCCTCCTCCTTCTATCTATTGTTCTATCCTCCCTCCCTCCTCCTTCTATCTATTGTTCTATCCTCCCTCCCTCCTCCTTCTATCTATTGTTCTATCCTCCCTCCCTCCTCCTTCTATCTATTGTTCTATCCTCCCTCCCTCCTCCTTCTATCTATTGTTCTATCTATTGTTCTATCTATTGTTCTATCTATTGTTCTATCTATTGTTCTATCTATTGTTCTATCTATTGTTCTATCTATTGTTCTATCTATTGTTCTATCTATTGTTCTATCCTCCCTCCCTCCTCCTCCTATCTATTGTTCTATCCTCCCTCCCTCCTCCTTCTATCTATGGTTCTATCTATTGTTCTATCTATTGTTCTATCTATTGTTCTATCTATTGTTCTATCCTCCCTCCTCCTTCTATCTATTGTTCTATCCTCCCTCCTCCTTCTATCTATTGTTCTATCTATTGTTCTATCTATTGTTCTATCTATTGTTCTATCTATTGTTCTATCTATTGTTCTATCTATTGTTCTATCTATTGTTCTATCTATTGTTCTATCCTCCCTCCCTCCTCCTTCTATCTATTGTTCTATCTATTGTTCTATCTATTGTTCTATCTATTGTTCTATCCTCCCTCCTCCTCCTTCTATCTATTGTTCTATCTATTGTTCTATCTATTGTTCTATCTATTGTTCTATCTATTGTTCTATCCTCCCTCCCTCCTCCTTCTATCTATTGTTCTATCTATTGTTCTATCTATGGTTCTATCTATTGTTCTATCTATTGTTCTATCCTCCCTCCCTCCTCCTTCTATCTATTGTTCTATCCTCCCTCCCTCCTCCTTCTATCTATTGTTCTATCCTCCCTCCCTCCTCCTTCTATCTATTGTTCTATCCTCCCTCCCTCCTCCTTCTATCTATTGTTCTATCCTCCCTCCCTCCTCCTTCTATCTATTGTTCTATCCTCCCTCCCTCCTCCTTCTATCTATGGTTCTATCCTCCCTCCCTCCTCCTTCTATCTATTGTTCTATCCTCCCTCCCTCCTCCTTCTATCTATTGTTCTATCCTCCCTCCCTCCTCCTTCTATCTATTGTTCTATCCTCCCTCCCTCCTCCTTCTATCTATTGTTCTATCTATTGTTCTATCTATTGTTCTATCCTCCCTCCCTCCTCCTTCTATCTATTGTTCTATCCTCCCTCCCTCCTCCTTCTATCTATTGTTCTATCCTCCCTCCCTCCTCCTTCTATCTATTGTTCTATCTATTGTTCTATCTATGGTTCTATCTATTGTTCTATCTATGGTTCTATCTATTGTTCTATCTATTGTTCTATCTACTGTTCTATCCTCCCTCCCTCCTACTTCTATCTATTGTTCTATCTACTGTTCTATCCTCCCTCCCTCCTCCTTCTATCTATTGTTCTATCCTCCCTCCCTCCTTCTATCTATTGTTCTATCCTCCCTCCCTCCTCCTTCTATCTATTGTTCTATCCTCCCTCCCTCCTCCTTCTATCTATTGTTCTATCCTCCCTCCCTCCTCCTCCTATCTATTGTTCTATCCTCCCTCCCTCCTCCTTCTATCTATTGTTCTATCCTCCCTCCCTCCTCCTTCTATCTATTGTTCTATCCTCCCTCCTCCTCCTATCTATTGTTCTATCCTCCCTCCCTCCTCCTTCTATCTATTGTTCTATCCTCCCTCCTCCTTCTATCTATTGTTCTATCTATTGTTCTATCTATTGTTCTATCTATTGTTCTATCCTCCCTCCCTCCCCCTTCTATCTATTGTTCTATCCTCCCTCCCTCCTCCTTCTATCTATTGTTCTATCCTCCCTCCCTCCTCCTATCTATTGTTCTATCCTCCCTCCCTCCTCCTTCTATCTATTGTTCTATCCTCCCTCCCTCCTCCTCCTATCTATTGTTCTATCCTCCCTCCCTCCTCCTTCTATCTATTGTTCTATCCTCCCTCCCTCCTCCTTCTATCTATTGTTCTATCCTCCCTCCCTCCTCCTTCTATCTATTGTTCTATCCTCCCTCCTCCTCCTTCTATCTATTGTTCTATCCTCCCTCCTCCTCCTTCTATCTATTGTTCTATCCTCCCTCCCTCCTCCTTCTATCTATTGTTCTATCCTCCCTCCCTCCTCCTTCTATCTATTGTTCTATCTATTGTTCTATCTATGGTTCTATCTATTGTTCTATCTATTGTTCTATCTATTGTTCTATCTATTGTTCTATCTATTGTTCTATCTATTGTTCTATTGTTCTATCTATTGTTCTATCCTCCCTCCTCCTTCTATCTATTGTTCTATCTATTGTTCTATCTATTGTTCTATCTATTGTTCTATCTATTGTTCTATCCTCCCTCCCTCCTCCTTCTATCTATTGTTCTATATATTGTTCTATCTATTGTTCTATCTATTGTTCTATCTATTGTTCTATCTATTGTTCTATCTATTGTTCTATCTATTGTTCTATCTATTGTTCTATCTATTGTTCTATCTATTGTTCTATCCTCCCTCCCTCCTCCTTCTATCTATTGTTCTATCTATGGTTCTATCTATTGTTCTATCCTCCCTCCCTCCTCCTTCTATCTATTGTTCTATCTATTGTTCTATCTATTGTTCTATCTATTGTTCTATCTATTGTTCTATCTATTGTTCTATCCTCCCTCCCTCCTCCTCCTATCTATTGTTCTATCCTCCCTCCCTCCTCCTCCTATCTATTGTTCTATCCTCCCTCCCTCCTCCTTCTATCTATTGTTCTATCCTCCCTCCCTCCTCCTTCTATCTATTGTTCTATCCTCCCTCCCTCCTCCTTCTATCTATTGTTCTATCCTCCCTCCCTCCTCCTTCTATCTATTGTTCTATCCTCCCTCCCTCCTCCTTCTATCTATTGTTCTATCCTCCCTCCCTCCTCCTTCTATCTATTGTTCTATCCTCCCTCCCTCCTCCTTCTATCTATTGTTCTATCTATTGTTCTATCTATTGTTCTATCCTCCCTCCCTCCTCCTTCTATCTATTGTTCTATCCTCCCTCCCTCCTCCTCCTATCTATTGTTCTATCCTCCCTCCCTCCTCCTTCTATCTATTGTTCTATCCTCCCTCCCTCCTCCTTCTATCTATTGTTCTATCCTCCCTCCCTCCTCCTTCTATCTATTGTTCTATCCTCCCTCCCTCCTCCTTCTATCTATTGTTCTATCCTCCCTCCCTCCTCCTTCTATCTATTGTTCTATCCTCCCTCCCTCCTCCTTCTATCTATTGTTCTATCCTCCCTCCCTCCTCCTTCTATCTATTGTTCTATCCTCCCTCCCTCCTCCTTCTATCTATTGTTCTATCCTCCCTCCCTCCTCCCTCCTCCTTCTATCTATTGTTCTATCTATTGTTCTATCTATTGTTCTATCTATTGTTCTATCTATTGTTCTATCTATTGTTCTATCTATTGTTCTATCTATTGTTCTATTGTTCTATCCTCCCTCCCTCCTCCTTCTATCTATTGTTCTATCTATTGTTCTATCTATTGTTCTATCTATTGTTCTATCTATTGTTCTATCTATTGTTCTATCTATTGTTCTATCTATTGTTCTATCTATTGTTCTATCTATTGTTCTATCTATTGTTCTATCCTCCCTCCCTCCTCCTTCTATCTATTGTTCTATCTATTGTTCTATCTATTGTTCTATCCTCCCTCCCTCCTCCTTCTATCTATTGTTCTATATATTGTTCTATCTATTGTTCTATCTATTGTTCTATCCTCCCTCCCTCCTCCTTCTATCTATTGTTCTATATATTGTTCTATCTATTGTTCTATATATTGTTCTATCTATTGTTCTATCTATTGTTCTATCTATTGTTCTATCTATTGTTCTATCTATTGTTCTATCTATTGTTCTATCTATTGTTCTATCTATTGTTCTATCCTCCCTCCTCCTTCTATCTATTGTTCTATCCTCCCTCCCTCCTCCTTCTATCTATTGTTCTATCCTCCCTCCTCCTCCTCCTATCTATTGTTCTATCCTCCCTCCCTCCTCCTTCTATCTATTGTTCTATCTATTGTTCTATCTATTGTTCTATCTATTGTTCTATCTATTGTTCTATCTATTGTTCTATCTATTGTTCTATCTATTGTTCTATCTATTGTTCTATCCTCCCTCCCTCCTCCTCCTATCTATTGTTCTATCCTCCCTCCCTCCTCCTTCTATCTATTGTTCTATCCTCCCTCCCTCCCCCTTCTATCTATTGTTCTATCCTCCCTCCCTCCTCCTTCTATCTATTGTTCTATCCTCCCTCCCTCCTCCTTCTATCTATTGTTCTATCCTCCCTCCCTCCTCCTTCTATCTATTGTTCTATCCTCCCTCCTCCTTCTATCTATTGTTCTATCCTCCCTCCCTCCTCCTTCTATCTATTGTTCTATCCTCCCTCCTCCTTCTATCTATTGTTCTATCCTCCCTCCCTCCTCCTTCTATCTATTGTTCTATCTATTGTTCTATCCTCCCTCCCTCCTCCTTCTATCTATTGTTCTATCCTCCCTCCTCCTTCTATCTATTGTTCTATCCTCCCTCCCTCCTCCTTCTATCTATTGTTCTATCCTCCCTCCTCCTTCTATCTATTGTTCTATCCTCCCTCCCTCCTCCTTCTATCTATTGTTCTATCCTCCCTCCCTCCTCCTTCTATCTATTGTTCTATCTATTGTTCTATCCTCCCTCCTCCTTCTATCTATTGTTCTATCCTCCCTCCTCCTTCTATCTATTGTTCTATCTATTGTTCTATCTATTGTTCTATCTATTGTTCTATCTATTGTTCTATCTATTGTTCTATCTATTGTTCTATCCTCCCTCCTCCTTCTATCTATTGTTCTATCCTCCCTCCTCCTTCTATCTATTGTTCTATCCTCCCTCCTCCTTCTATCTATTGTTCTATCCTCCCTCCCTCCTCCTTCTATCTATTGTTCTATCCTCCCTCCTCCTTCTATCTATTGTTCTATCCTCCCTCCCTCCTCCTTCTATCTATTGTTCTATCCTCCCTCCCTCCTCCTTCTATCTATTGTTCTATCCTCCCTCCCTCCTCCTTCTATCTATTGTTCTATCCTCCCTCCCTCCCTCCTCCTTCTATCTATTGTTCTATCCTCCCTCCCTCCTCCTTCTATCTATTGTTCTATCCTCCCTCCCTCCTCCTTCTATCTATTGTTCTATCCTCCCTCCCTCCTCCTTCTATCTATTGTTCTATCCTCCCTCCCTCCTCCTTCTATCTATTGTTCTATCCTCCCTCCCTCCTCCTTCTATCTATTGTTCTATCTATTGTTCTATCTATTGTTCTATCTATTGTTCTATCTATTGTTCTATCTATTGTTCTATCTATTGTTCTATCTATTGTTCTATCTATTGTTCTATCTATTGTTCTATCCTCCCTCCCTCCTCCTCCTATCTATTGTTCTATCCTCCCTCCCTCCTCCTTCTATCTATGGTTCTATCTATTGTTCTATCTATTGTTCTATCTATTGTTCTATCTATTGTTCTATCCTCCCTCCTCCTTCTATCTATTGTTCTATCCTCCCTCCTCCTTCTATCTATTGTTCTATCTATTGTTCTATCTATTGTTCTATCTATTGTTCTATCTATTGTTCTATCTATTGTTCTATCTATTGTTCTATCTATTGTTCTATCCTCCCTCCCTCCTCCTTCTATCTATTGTTCTATCTATTGTTCTATCTATTGTTCTATCTATTGTTCTATCCTCCCTCCTCCTCCTTCTATCTATTGTTCTATCTATTGTTCTATCTATTGTTCTATCTATTGTTCTATCTATTGTTCTATCCTCCCTCCCTCCTCCTTCTATCTATTGTTCTATCTATTGTTCTATCTATGGTTCTATCTATTGTTCTATCTATTGTTCTATCCTCCCTCCCTCCTCCTTCTATCTATTGTTCTATCCTCCCTCCCTCCTCCTTCTATCTATTGTTCTATCCTCCCTCCCTCCTCCTTCTATCTATTGTTCTATCCTCCCTCCCTCCTCCTTCTATCTATTGTTCTATCCTCCCTCCCTCCTCCTTCTATCTATTGTTCTATCCTCCCTCCCTCCTCCTTCTATCTATGGTTCTATCCTCCCTCCCTCCTCCTTCTATCTATTGTTCTATCCTCCCTCCTCCTTCTATCTATTGTTCTATCCTCCCTCCTCCTCCTTCTATCTATTGTTCTATCTATTGTTCTATCTATTGTTCTATCTATTGTTCTATCTATTGTTCTATCCTCCCTCCCTCCTCCTTCTATCTATTGTTCTATCTATTGTTCTATCTATTGTTCTATCTATTGTTCTATCTATTGTTCTATCTATTGTTCTATCTATTGTTCTATCTATTGTTCTATCTATTGTTCTATCCTCCCTCCCTCCTCCTCCTATCTATTGTTCTATCCTCCCTCCCTCCTCCTTCTATCTATGGTTCTATCTATTGTTCTATCTATTGTTCTATCTATTGTTCTATCTATTGTTCTATCCTCCCTCCTCCTTCTATCTATTGTTCTATCTATTGTTCTATCTATTGTTCTATCTATTGTTCTATCTATTGTTCTATCTATTGTTCTATATATTGTTCTATCCTCCCTCCCTCCTCCTCCTATCTATTGTTCTATCTATTGTTCTATCTATTGTTCTATCTATTGTTCTATCTATTGTTCTATCTATTGTTCTATCTATTGTTCTATCTATTGTTCTATCTATTGTTCTATCCTCCCTCCCTCCTCCTTCTATCTATTGTTCTATCCTCCCTCCCTCCTCCTTCTATCTATTGTTCTATCCTCCCTCCTCCTCCTATCTATTGTTCTATCTATTGTTCTATCTATTGTTCTATCCTCCCTCCCTCCTCCTCCTATCTATTGTTCTATCCTCCCTCCCTCCTCCTTCTATCTATTGTTCTATCCTCCCTCCCTCCTCCTTCTATCTATTGTTCTATCCTCCCTCCCCCTTCTATATATTGTTCTATCTATGGTTCTATCTATTGTTCTATCCTCCCTCCCTCCTCCTTCTATCTATTGTTCTATATATTGTTCTATCTATTGTTCTATCTATTGTTCTATCCTCCCTCCCTCCTCCTTCTATCTATTGTTCTATATATTGTTCTATCTATTGTTCTATCTATTGTTCTATCTATTGTTCTATCTATTGTTCTATCTATTGTTCTATCTATTGTTCTATCTATTGTTCTATCTATTGTTCTATCTATTGTTCTATCCTCCCTCCCTCCTCCTTCTATCTATTGTTCTATCTATTGTTCTATCTATTGTTCTATCTATTGTTCTATCTATTGTTCTATCTATTGTTCTATCTATTGTTCTATCTATTGTTCTATCTATTGTTCTATCTATTGTTCTATCCTCCCTCCCTCCTCCTCCTATCTATTGTTCTATCCTCCCTCCCTCCTCCTTCTATCTATTGTTCTATCCTCCCTCCCTCCTCCTTCTATCTATTGTTCTATCCTCCCTCCCTCCTCCTTCTATCTATGGTTCTATCCTCCCTCCCTCCTCCTTCTATCTATTGTTCTATCCTCCCTCCCTCCTCCTTCTATCTATTGTTCTATCCTCCCTCCCTCCTCCTTCTATCTATTGTTCTATCCTCCCTCCTCCTCCTTCTATCTATTGTTCTATCCTCCCTCCCTCCTCCTTCTATCTATTGTTCTATCCTCCCTCCTCCTCCTTCTATCTATTGTTCTATCTATTGTTCTATCTATGGTTCTATCTATTGTTCTATCTATGGTTCTATCTATTGTTCTATCTATGGTTCTATCTATTGTTCTATCTATTGTTCTATCTATTGTTCTATCCTCCCTCCTCCTTCTATCTATTGTTCTATATATTGTTCTATCTATTGTTCTATCCTCCCTCCTCCTTCTATCTATTGTTCTATCTATTGTTCTATCTATTGTTCTATCTATTGTTCTATCTATTGTTCTATCTATTGTTCTATCTATTGTTCTATCTATTGTTCTATCTATTGTTCTATCTATTGTTCTATCTATTGTTCTATCTATTGTTCTATCCTCCCTCCCTCCTCCTCCTATCTATTGTTCTATCCTCCCTCCCTCCTCCTTCTATCTATTGTTCTATCCTCCCTCCCTCCTCCTCCTATCTATTGTTCTATCCTCCCTCCCTCCTCCTTCTATCTATTGTTCTATCCTCCCTCCCTCCCTCCTTCTATCTATTGTTCTATCTATTGTTCTATCTATTGTTCTATCCTCCCTCCCTCCTCCTTCTATCTATTGTTCTATCTATTGTTCTATCTATTGTTCTATCCTCCCTCCCTCCTCCTTCTATCTATTGTTCTATCTATTGTTCTATCCTCCCTCCCTCCTCCTTCTATCTATTGTTCTATCTATTGTTCTATCTATTGTTCTATCTATTGTTCTATCTATTGTTCTATCTATTGTTCTATCTATTGTTCTATCTATTGTTCTATCTATTGTTCTATCTATTGTTCTATCTATTGTTCTATCTATTGTTCTATCCTCCCTCCTCCTCCTATCTATTGTTCTATCTATTGTTCTATCTATTGTTCTATCTATTGTTCTATCTATTGTTCTATCCTCCCTCCCTCCTCCTTCTATCTATTGTTCTATCCTCCCTCCCTCCTCCTTCTATCTATTGTTCTATCCTCCCTCCCTCCTCCTTCTATCTATTGTTCTATCCTCCCTCCCTCCTCCTCCTATCTATTGTTCTATCCTCCCTCCCTCCTCCTTCTATCTATTGTTCTATCCTCCCTCCTCCTTCTATCTATTGTTCTATCCTCCCTCCCTCCTCCTTCTATCTATTGTTCTATCCTCCCTCCTCCTCCTTCTATCTATTGTTCTATCCTCCCTCCTCCTCCTTCTATCTATTGTTCTATATATTGTTCTATCCTCCCTCCCTCCTCCTTCTATCTATTGTTCTATCCTCCCTCCCTCCTCCTTCTATCTATTGTTCTATCCTCCCTCCCTCCTCCTCCTATCTATTGTTCTATCTATTGTTCTATCCTCCCTCCCTCCTCCTTCTATCTATTGTTCTATCTATTGTTCTATCCTCCCTCCCTCCTCCTTCTATCTATTGTTCTATCCTCCCTCCTCCTTCTATCTATTGTTCTATCCTCCCTCCCTCCTTCTATCTATTGTTCTATCCTCCCTCCTCCTCCTTCTATCTATTGTTCTATATATTGTTCTATCCTCCCTCCCTCCTCCTTCTATCTATTGTTCTATCCTCCCTCCCTCCTTCTATCTATTGTTCTATCCTCCCTCCCTCCTCCTTCTATCTATTGTTCTATCTATTGTTCTATATATTGTTCTATCCTCCCTCCCTCCTCCTTCTATCTATTGTTCTATCCTCCCTCCCTCCTCCTTCTATCTATTGTTCTATCCTCCCTCCCTCCTCCTTCTATCTATTGTTCTATCCTCCCTCCCTCCTCCTTCTATCTATTGTTCTATCCTCCCTCCCTCCTCCTTCTATCTATTGTTCTATCCTCCCTCCTCCTTCTATCTATTGTTCTATCCTCCCTCCCTCCTCCTTCTATCTATTGTTCTATCCTCCCTCCTCCTTCTATCTATTGTTCTATCCTCCCTCCCTCCTCCTTCTATCTATTGTTCTATCCTCCCTCCCTCCTCCTTCTATCTATTGTTCTATCTATTGTTCTATCCTCCCTCCTCCTTCTATCTATTGTTCTATCCTCCCTCCCTCCTCCTTCTATCTATTGTTCTATCCTCCCTCCTCCTTCTATCTATTGTTCTATCCTCCCTCCTCCTTCTATCTATTGTTCTATCTATTGTTCTATCTATTGTTCTATCTATTGTTCTATCTATTGTTCTATCTATTGTTCTATCTATTGTTCTATCCTCCCTCCTCCTTCTATCTATTGTTCTATCCTCCCTCCTCCTTCTATCTATTGTTCTATCCTCCCTCCTCCTTCTATCTATTGTTCTATCCTCCCTCCCTCCTCCTTCTATCTATTGTTCTATCCTCCCTCCTCCTTCTATCTATTGTTCTATCCTCCCTCCCTCCTCCTTCTATCTATTGTTCTATCCTCCCTCCCTCCTCCTTCTATCTATTGTTCTATCCTCCCTCCCTCCTCCTTCTATCTATTGTTCTATCCTCCCTCCCTCCTCCTTCTATCTATTGTTCTATCCTCCCTCCCTCCTCCTTCTATCTATTGTTCTATCCTCCCTCCCTCCTCCTTCTATCTATTGTTCTATCCTCCCTCCCTCCTCCTTCTATCTATTGTTCTATCCTCCCTCCCTCCTCCTTCTATCTATTGTTCTATCCTCCCTCCCTCCTCCTTCTATCTATTGTTCTATCTATTGTTCTATCTATTGTTCTATCTATTGTTCTATCTATTGTTCTATCTATTGTTCTATCTATTGTTCTATCTATTGTTCTATCTATTGTTCTATCCTCCCTCCCTCCTCCTCCTATCTATTGTTCTATCCTCCCTCCCTCCTCCTTCTATCTATGGTTCTATCTATTGTTCTATCTATTGTTCTATCTATTGTTCTATCTATTGTTCTATCCTCCCTCCTCCTTCTATCTATTGTTCTATCCTCCCTCCTCCTTCTATCTATTGTTCTATCTATTGTTCTATCTATTGTTCTATCTATTGTTCTATCTATTGTTCTATCTATTGTTCTATCTATTGTTCTATCTATTGTTCTATCTATTGTTCTATCTATTGTTCTATCCTCCCTCCCTCCTCCTTCTATCTATTGTTCTATCTATTGTTCTATCTATTGTTCTATCTATTGTTCTATCCTCCCTCCTCCTCCTTCTATCTATTGTTCTATCTATTGTTCTATCTATTGTTCTATCTATTGTTCTATCTATTGTTCTATCCTCCCTCCCTCCTCCTTCTATCTATTGTTCTATCTATTGTTCTATCTATGGTTCTATCTATTGTTCTATCTATTGTTCTATCCTCCCTCCCTCCTCCTTCTATCTATTGTTCTATCCTCCCTCCCTCCTCCTTCTATCTATTGTTCTATCCTCCCTCCCTCCTCCTTCTATCTATTGTTCTATCCTCCCTCCCTCCTCCTTCTATCTATTGTTCTATCCTCCCTCCCTCCTCCTTCTATCTATTGTTCTATCCTCCCTCCCTCCTCCTTCTATCTATGGTTCTATCCTCCCTCCCTCCTCCTTCTATCTATTGTTCTATCCTCCCTCCTCCTTCTATCTATTGTTCTATCCTCCCTCCTCCTCCTTCTATCTATTGTTCTATCTATTGTTCTATCTATTGTTCTATCTATTGTTCTATCTATTGTTCTATCCTCCCTCCCTCCTCCTTCTATCTATTGTTCTATCTATTGTTCTATCTATTGTTCTATCTATTGTTCTATCTATTGTTCTATCTATTGTTCTATCTATTGTTCTATCTATTGTTCTATCTATTGTTCTATCTATTGTTCTATCTATTGTTCTATCCTCCCTCCCTCCTCCTCCTATCTATTGTTCTATCCTCCCTCCCTCCTCCTTCTATCTATGGTTCTATCTATTGTTCTATCTATTGTTCTATCTATTGTTCTATCTATTGTTCTATCCTCCCTCCTCCTTCTATCTATTGTTCTATCTATTGTTCTATCTATTGTTCTATCTATTGTTCTATCTATTGTTCTATCTATTGTTCTATATATTGTTCTATCCTCCCTCCCTCCTCCTCCTATCTATTGTTCTATCTATTGTTCTATCTATTGTTCTATCTATTGTTCTATCTATTGTTCTATCTATTGTTCTATCTATTGTTCTATCTATTGTTCTATCTATTGTTCTATCCTCCCTCCCTCCTCCTTCTATCTATTGTTCTATCCTCCCTCCCTCCTCCTTCTATCTATTGTTCTATCCTCCCTCCTCCTCCTATCTATTGTTCTATCTATTGTTCTATCTATTGTTCTATCCTCCCTCCCTCCTCCTCCTATCTATTGTTCTATCCTCCCTCCCTCCTCCTTCTATCTATTGTTCTATCCTCCCTCCCTCCTCCTTCTATCTATTGTTCTATCCTCCCTCCCCCTTCTATATATTGTTCTATCTATGGTTCTATCTATTGTTCTATCCTCCCTCCCTCCTCCTTCTATCTATTGTTCTATATATTGTTCTATCTATTGTTCTATCTATTGTTCTATCCTCCCTCCCTCCTCCTTCTATCTATTGTTCTATATATTGTTCTATCTATTGTTCTATCTATTGTTCTATCTATTGTTCTATCTATTGTTCTATCTATTGTTCTATCTATTGTTCTATCTATTGTTCTATCTATTGTTCTATCTATTGTTCTATCCTCCCTCCCTCCTCCTTCTATCTATTGTTCTATCTATTGTTCTATCTATTGTTCTATCTATTGTTCTATCTATTGTTCTATCTATTGTTCTATCTATTGTTCTATCTATTGTTCTATCCTCCCTCCCTCCTCCTCCTATCTATTGTTCTATCCTCCCTCCCTCCTCCTTCTATCTATTGTTCTATCCTCCCTCCCTCCTCCTTCTATCTATTGTTCTATCCTCCCTCCCTCCTCCTTCTATCTATGGTTCTATCCTCCCTCCCTCCTCCTTCTATCTATTGTTCTATCCTCCCTCCCTCCTCCTTCTATCTATTGTTCTATCCTCCCTCCCTCCTCCTTCTATCTATTGTTCTATCCTCCCTCCTCCTCCTTCTATCTATTGTTCTATCCTCCCTCCCTCCTCCTTCTATCTATTGTTCTATCCTCCCTCCTCCTCCTTCTATCTATTGTTCTATCTATTGTTCTATCTATGGTTCTATCTATTGTTCTATCTATGGTTCTATCTATTGTTCTATCTATGGTTCTATCTATTGTTCTATCTATTGTTCTATCTATTGTTCTATCCTCCCTCCTCCTTCTATCTATTGTTCTATATATTGTTCTATCTATTGTTCTATCCTCCCTCCTCCTTCTATCTATTGTTCTATCTATTGTTCTATCTATTGTTCTATCTATTGTTCTATCTATTGTTCTATCTATTGTTCTATCTATTGTTCTATCTATTGTTCTATCTATTGTTCTATCCTCCCTCCCTCCTCCTCCTATCTATTGTTCTATCCTCCCTCCCTCCTCCTTCTATCTATTGTTCTATCCTCCCTCCCTCCTCCTCCTATCTATTGTTCTATCCTCCCTCCCTCCTCCTTCTATCTATTGTTCTATCCTCCCTCCCTCCCTCCTTCTATCTATTGTTCTATCTATTGTTCTATCTATTGTTCTATCCTCCCTCCCTCCTCCTTCTATCTATTGTTCTATCTATTGTTCTATCTATTGTTCTATCCTCCCTCCCTCCTCCTTCTATCTATTGTTCTATCTATTGTTCTATCCTCCCTCCCTCCTCCTTCTATCTATTGTTCTATCTATTGTTCTATCTATTGTTCTATCTATTGTTCTATCTATTGTTCTATCTATTGTTCTATCTATTGTTCTATCTATTGTTCTATCTATTGTTCTATCTATTGTTCTATCTATTGTTCTATCTATTGTTCTATCCTCCCTCCTCCTCCTATCTATTGTTCTATCTATTGTTCTATCTATTGTTCTATCTATTGTTCTATCCTCCCTCCCTCCTCCTTCTATCTATTGTTCTATCCTCCCTCCCTCCTCCTTCTATCTATTGTTCTATCCTCCCTCCCTCCTCCTTCTATCTATTGTTCTATCCTCCCTCCCTCCTCCTCCTATCTATTGTTCTATCCTCCCTCCCTCCTCCTTCTATCTATTGTTCTATCCTCCCTCCTCCTTCTATCTATTGTTCTATCCTCCCTCCTCCTCCTTCTATCTATTGTTCTATCCTCCCTCCTCCTCCTTCTATCTATTGTTCTATATATTGTTCTATCCTCCCTCCCTCCTCCTTCTATCTATTGTTCTATCCTCCCTCCCTCCTCCTTCTATCTATTGTTCTATCCTCCCTCCCTCCTCCTCCTATCTATTGTTCTATCTATTGTTCTATCCTCCCTCCCTCCTCCTTCTATCTATTGTTCTATCTATTGTTCTATCCTCCCTCCCTCCTCCTTCTATCTATTGTTCTATCCTCCCTCCTCCTTCTATCTATTGTTCTATCCTCCCTCCCTCCTTCTATCTATTGTTCTATCCTCCCTCCTCCTCCTTCTATCTATTGTTCTATATATTGTTCTATCCTCCCTCCCTCCTCCTTCTATCTATTGTTCTATCCTCCCTCCCTCCTTCTATCTATTGTTCTATCCTCCCTCCCTCCTCCTTCTATCTATTGTTCTATCTATTGTTCTATATATTGTTCTATCCTCCCTCCCTCCTCCTTCTATCTATTGTTCTATCCTCCCTCCCTCCTCCTTCTATCTATTGTTCTATCCTCCCTCCCTCCTCCTTCTATCTATTGTTCTATCCTCCCTCCCTCCTCCTTCTATCTATTGTTCTATCCTCCCTCCCTCCTCCTTCTATCTATTGTTCTATCCTCCCTCCTCCTTCTATCTATTGTTCTATCCTCCCTCCCTCCTCCTTCTATCTATTGTTCTATCCTCCCTCCCTCCTCCTTCTATCTATTGTTCTATCCTCCCTCCCTCCTCCTTCTATCTATTGTTCTATCCTCCCTCCCTCCTCCTTCTATCTATGGTTCTATCTATTGTTCTATCTATTGTTCTATCTATTGTTCTATCTATTGTTCTATCCTCCCTCCCTCCTCCTCCTATCTATTGTTCTATCCTCCCTCCCTCCTCCTTCTATCTATGGTTCTATCTATTGTTCTATCTATTGTTCTATCTATTGTTCTATCTATTGTTCTATCCTCCCTCCTCCTTCTATCTATTGTTCTATCTATTGTTCTATCTATTGTTCTATCTATTGTTCTATCTATTGTTCTATCTATTGTTCTATATATTGTTCTATCCTCCCTCCCTCCTCCTCCTATCTATTGTTCTATCTATTGTTCTATCTATTGTTCTATCTATTGTTCTATCTATTGTTCTATCTATTGTTCTATCTATTGTTCTATCTATTGTTCTATCTATTGTTCTATCCTCCTTCTATCTATTGTTCTATCCTCCCTCCCTCCTCCTTCTATCTATTGTTCTATCCTCCCTCCTCCTCCTATCTATTGTTCTATCTATTGTTCTATCTATTGTTCTATCCTCCCTCCCTCCTCCTCCTATCTATTGTTCTATCCTCCCTCCCTCCTCCTTCTATCTATTGTTCTATCCTCCCTCCCTCCTCCTTCTATCTATTGTTCTATCCTCCCTCCCCCTTCTATATATTGTTCTATCTATGGTTCTATCTATTGTTCTATCCTCCCTCCCTCCTCCTTCTATCTATTGTTCTATATATTGTTCTATCTATTGTTCTATCTATTGTTCTATCCTCCCTCCCTCCTCCTTCTATCTATTGTTCTATATATTGTTCTATCTATTGTTCTATCTATTGTTCTATCTATTGTTCTATCTATTGTTCTATCTATTGTTCTATCTATTGTTCTATCTATTGTTCTATCTATTGTTCTATCTATTGTTCTATCCTCCCTCCCTCCTCCTTCTATCTATTGTTCTATCTATTGTTCTATCTATTGTTCTATCTATTGTTCTATCTATTGTTCTATCTATTGTTCTATCTATTGTTCTATCTATTGTTCTATCTATTGTTCTATCTATTGTTCTATCCTCCCTCCCTCCTCCTCCTATCTATTGTTCTATCCTCCCTCCCTCCTCCTTCTATCTATTGTTCTATCCTCCCTCCCTCCTCCTTCTATCTATTGTTCTATCCTCCCTCCCTCCTCCTTCTATCTATGGTTCTATCCTCCCTCCCTCCTCCTTCTATCTATTGTTCTATCCTCCCTCCCTCCTCCTTCTATCTATTGTTCTATCCTCCCTCCCTCCTCCTTCTATCTATTGTTCTATCCTCCCTCCTCCTCCTTCTATCTATTGTTCTATCCTCCCTCCCTCCTCCTTCTATCTATTGTTCTATCCTCCCTCCTCCTCCTTCTATCTATTGTTCTATCTATTGTTCTATCTATGGTTCTATCTATTGTTCTATCTATGGTTCTATCTATTGTTCTATCTATTGTTCTATCTATTGTTCTATCCTCCCTCCTCCTTCTATCTATTGTTCTATATATTGTTCTATCTATTGTTCTATCCTCCCTCCTCCTTCTATCTATTGTTCTATCTATTGTTCTATCTATTGTTCTATCTATTGTTCTATCTATTGTTCTATCTATTGTTCTATCTATTGTTCTATCTATTGTTCTATCTATTGTTCTATCTATTGTTCTATCCTCCCTCCCTCCTCCTCCTATCTATTGTTCTATCCTCCCTCCCTCCTCCTTCTATCTATTGTTCTATCCTCCCTCCCTCCTCCTCCTATCTATTGTTCTATCCTCCCTCCCTCCTCCTTCTATCTATTGTTCTATCCTCCCTCCCTCCCTCCTTCTATCTATTGTTCTATCTATTGTTCTATCTATTGTTCTATCCTCCCTCCCTCCTCCTTCTATCTATTGTTCTATCTATTGTTCTATCTATTGTTCTATCCTCCCTCCCTCCCTCCTCCTTCTATCTATTGTTCTATCTATTGTTCTATCCTCCCTCCCTCCTCCTTCTATCTATTGTTCTATCTATTGTTCTATCTATTGTTCTATCTATTGTTCTATCTATTGTTCTATCTATTGTTCTATCTATTGTTCTATCTATTGTTCTATCTATTGTTCTATCTATTGTTCTATCCTCCCTCCTCCTCCTATCTATTGTTCTATCTATTGTTCTATCTATTGTTCTATCTATTGTTCTATCTATTGTTCTATCCTCCCTCCCTCCTCCTTCTATCTATTGTTCTATCCTCCCTCCCTCCTCCTTCTATCTATTGTTCTATCCTCCCTCCCTCCTCCTTCTATCTATTGTTCTATCCTCCCTCCCTCCTCCTCCTATCTATTGTTCTATCCTCCCTCCCTCCTCCTTCTATCTATTGTTCTATCCTCCCTCCTCCTTCTATCTATTGTTCTATCCTCCCTCCCTCCTCCTTCTATCTATTGTTCTATCCTCCCTCCTCCTCCTTCTATCTATTGTTCTATCCTCCCTCCTCCTCCTTCTATCTATTGTTCTATATATTGTTCTATCCTCCCTCCCTCCTCCTTCTATCTATTGTTCTATCCTCCCTCCCTCCTCCTTCTATCTATTGTTCTATCCTCCCTCCCTCCTCCTCCTATCTATTGTTCTATCTATTGTTCTATCCTCCCTCCCTCCTCCTTCTATCTATTGTTCTATCTATTGTTCTATCCTCCCTCCCTCCTCCTTCTATCTATTGTTCTATCCTCCCTCCTCCTTCTATCTATTGTTCTATCCTCCCTCCCTCCTTCTATCTATTGTTCTATCCTCCCTCCTCCTCCTTCTATCTATTGTTCTATATATTGTTCTATCCTCCCTCCCTCCTCCTTCTATCTATTGTTCTATCCTCCCTCCCTCCTTCTATCTATTGTTCTATCCTCCCTCCCTCCTCCTTCTATCTATTGTTCTATCTATTGTTCTATATATTGTTCTATCCTCCCTCCCTCCTCCTTCTATCTATTGTTCTATCCTCCCTCCCTCCTCCTTCTATCTATTGTTCTATCCTCCCTCCCTCCTCCTTCTATCTATTGTTCTATCCTCCCTCCCTCCTCCTTCTATCTATTGTTCTATCCTCCCTCCCTCCTCCTTCTATCTATTGTTCTATCCTCCCTCCTCCTTCTATCTATTGTTCTATCCTCCCTCCCTCCTCCTTCTATCTATTGTTCTATCCTCCCTCCTCCTTCTATCTATTGTTCTATCCTCCCTCCTCCTTCTATCTATTGTTCTATCTATTGTTCTATCTATTGTTCTATCTATTGTTCTATCTATTGTTCTATCTATTGTTCTATCTATTGTTCTATCCTCCCTCCTCCTTCTATCTATTGTTCTATCCTCCCTCCTCCTTCTATCTATTGTTCTATCCTCCCTCCTCCTTCTATCTATTGTTCTATCCTCCCTCCCTCCTCCTTCTATCTATTGTTCTATCCTCCCTCCTCCTTCTATCTATTGTTCTATCCTCCCTCCCTCCTCCTTCTATCTATTGTTCTATCCTCCCTCCCTCCTCCTTCTATCTATTGTTCTATCCTCCCTCCCTCCTCCTTCTATCTATTGTTCTATCCTCCCTCCCTCCTCCTTCTATCTATTGTTCTATCCTCCCTCCCTCCTCCTTCTATCTATTGTTCTATCCTCCCTCCCTCCTCCTTCTATCTATTGTTCTATCCTCCCTCCCTCCTCCTTCTATCTATTGTTCTATCCTCCCTCCCTCCTCCTTCTATCTATTGTTCTATCTATTGTTCTATCTATTGTTCTATCTATTGTTCTATCTATTGTTCTATCTATTGTTCTATCTATTGTTCTATCTATTGTTCTATCTATTGTTCTATCTATTGTTCTATCCTCCCTCCCTCCTCCTCCTATCTATTGTTCTATCCTCCCTCCCTCCTCCTTCTATCTATGGTTCTATCTATTGTTCTATCTATTGTTCTATCTATTGTTCTATCTATTGTTCTATCCTCCCTCCTCCTTCTATCTATTGTTCTATCCTCCCTCCTCCTTCTATCTATTGTTCTATCTATTGTTCTATCTATTGTTCTATCTATTGTTCTATCTATTGTTCTATCTATTGTTCTATCTATTGTTCTATCTATTGTTCTATCTATTGTTCTATCTATTGTTCTATCTATTGTTCTATCCTCCCTCCCTCCTCCTTCTATCTATTGTTCTATCTATTGTTCTATCTATTGTTCTATCTATTGTTCTATCCTCCCTCCTCCTCCTTCTATCTATTGTTCTATCTATTGTTCTATCTATTGTTCTATCTATTGTTCTATCTATTGTTCTATCCTCCCTCCCTCCTCCTTCTATCTATTGTTCTATCTATTGTTCTATCTATGGTTCTATCTATTGTTCTATCTATTGTTCTATCCTCCCTCCCTCCTCCTTCTATCTATTGTTCTATCCTCCCTCCCTCCTCCTTCTATCTATTGTTCTATCCTCCCTCCCTCCTCCTTCTATCTATTGTTCTATCCTCCCTCCCTCCTCCTTCTATCTATTGTTCTATCCTCCCTCCCTCCTCCTTCTATCTATTGTTCTATCCTCCCTCCCTCCTCCTTCTATCTATGGTTCTATCCTCCCTCCCTCCTCCTTCTATCTATTGTTCTATCCTCCCTCCTCCTTCTATCTATTGTTCTATCCTCCCTCCTCCTCCTTCTATCTATTGTTCTATCTATTGTTCTATCTATTGTTCTATCTATTGTTCTATCTATTGTTCTATCCTCCCTCCCTCCTCCTTCTATCTATTGTTCTATCTATTGTTATATCTATTGTTCTATCTATTGTTCTATCTATTGTTCTATCTATTGTTCTATCTATTGTTCTATCTATTGTTCTATCTATTGTTCTATCTATTGTTCTATCTATTGTTCTATCCTCCCTCCCTCCTCCTCCTATCTATTGTTCTATCCTCCCTCCCTCCTCCTTCTATCTATGGTTCTATCTATTGTTCTATCTATTGTTCTATCTATTGTTCTATCTATTGTTCTATCCTCCCTCCTCCTTCTATCTATTGTTCTATCTATTGTTCTATCTATTGTTCTATCTATTGTTCTATCTATTGTTCTATCTATTGTTCTATATATTGTTCTATCCTCCCTCCCTCCTCCTCCTATCTATTGTTCTATCTATTGTTCTATCTATTGTTCTATCTATTGTTCTATCTATTGTTCTATCTATTGTTCTATCTATTGTTCTATCTATTGTTCTATCTATTGTTCTATCCTCCCTCCCTCCTCCTTCTATCTATTGTTCTATCCTCCCTCCCTCCTCCTTCTATCTATTGTTCTATCCTCCCTCCTCCTCCTATCTATTGTTCTATCTATTGTTCTATCTATTGTTCTATCCTCCCTCCCTCCTCCTCCTATCTATTGTTCTATCCTCCCTCCCTCCTCCTTCTATCTATTGTTCTATCCTCCCTCCCTCCTCCTTCTATCTATTGTTCTATCCTCCCTCCCCCTTCTATATATTGTTCTATCTATGGTTCTATCTATTGTTCTATCCTCCCTCCCTCCTCCTTCTATCTATTGTTCTATATATTGTTCTATCTATTGTTCTATCTATTGTTCTATCCTCCCTCCCTCCTCCTTCTATCTATTGTTCTATATATTGTTCTATCTATTGTTCTATCTATTGTTCTATCTATTGTTCTATCTATTGTTCTATCTATTGTTCTATCTATTGTTCTATCTATTGTTCTATCTATTGTTCTATCTATTGTTCTATCCTCCCTCCCTCCTCCTTCTATCTATTGTTCTATCTATTGTTCTATCTATTGTTCTATCTATTGTTCTATCTATTGTTCTATCTATTGTTCTATCTATTGTTCTATCCTCCCTCCCTCCTCCTTCTATCTATTGTTCTATCTATTGTTCTATCTATTGTTCTATCTATTGTTCTATCTATTGTTCTATCTATTGTTCTATCTATTGTTCTATCTATTGTTCTATCTATTGTTCTATCCTCCCTCCCTCCTCCTCCTATCTATTGTTCTATCCTCCCTCCCTCCTCCTTCTATCTATGGTTCTATCTATTGTTCTATCTATTGTTCTATCTATTGTTCTATCTATTGTTCTATCCTCCCTCCTCCTTCTATCTATTGTTCTATCTATTGTTCTATCTATTGTTCTATCTATTGTTCTATCTATTGTTCTATCTATTGTTCTATATATTGTTCTATCCTCCCTCCCTCCTCCTCCTATCTATTGTTCTATCTATTGTTCTATCTATTGTTCTATCTATTGTTCTATCTATTGTTCTATCTATTGTTCTATCTATTGTTCTATCTATTGTTCTATCCTCCCTCCCTCCTCCTTCTATCTATTGTTCTATCCTCCCTCCCTCCTCCTTCTATCTATTGTTCTATCCTCCCTCCTCCTCCTATCTATTGTTCTATCTATTGTTCTATCTATTGTTCTATCCTCCCTCCCTCCTCCTCCTATCTATTGTTCTATCCTCCCTCCCTCCTCCTTCTATCTATTGTTCTATCCTCCCTCCCTCCTCCTTCTATCTATTGTTCTATCCTCCCTCCCCCTTCTATATATTGTTCTATCTATGGTTCTATCTATTGTTCTATCCTCCCTCCCTCCTCCTTCTATCTATTGTTCTATATATTGTTCTATCTATTGTTCTATCTATTGTTCTATCCTCCCTCCCTCCTCCTTCTATCTATTGTTCTATATATTGTTCTATCTATTGTTCTATCTATTGTTCTATCTATTGTTCTATCTATTGTTCTATCTATTGTTCTATCTATTGTTCTATCTATTGTTCTATCTATTGTTCTATCTATTGTTCTATCCTCCCTCCCTCCTCCTTCTATCTATTGTTCTATCTATTGTTCTATCTATTGTTCTATCTATTGTTCTATCTATTGTTCTATCTATTGTTCTATCTATTGTTCTATCTATTGTTCTATCTATTGTTCTATCTATTGTTCTATCCTCCCTCCCTCCTCCTCCTATCTATTGTTCTATCCTCCCTCCCTCCTCCTTCTATCTATTGTTCTATCCTCCCTCCCTCCTCCTTCTATCTATTGTTCTATCCTCCCTCCCTCCTCCTTCTATCTATGGTTCTATCCTCCCTCCCTCCTCCTTCTATCTATTGTTCTATCCTCCCTCCCTCCTCCTTCTATCTATTGTTCTATCCTCCCTCCCTCCTCCTTCTATCTATTGTTCTATCCTCCCTCCTCCTCCTTCTATCTATTGTTCTATCCTCCCTCCCTCCTCCTTCTATCTATTGTTCTATCCTCCCTCCTCCTCCTTCTATCTATTGTTCTATCTATTGTTCTATCTATGGTTCTATCTATTGTTCTATCTATGGTTCTATCTATTGTTCTATCTATGGTTCTATCTATTGTTCTATCTATTGTTCTATCTATTGTTCTATCCTCCCTCCTCCTTCTATCTATTGTTCTATATATTGTTCTATCTATTGTTCTATCCTCCCTCCTCCTTCTATCTATTGTTCTATCTATTGTTCTATCTATTGTTCTATCTATTGTTCTATCTATTGTTCTATCTATTGTTCTATCTATTGTTCTATCTATTGTTCTATCTATTGTTCTATCTATTGTTCTATCCTCCCTCCCTCCTCCTCCTATCTATTGTTCTATCCTCCCTCCCTCCTCCTTCTATCTATTGTTCTATCCTCCCTCCCTCCTCCTCCTATCTATTGTTCTATCCTCCCTCCCTCCTCCTTCTATCTATTGTTCTATCCTCCCTCCCTCCCTCCTTCTATCTATTGTTCTATCTATTGTTCTATCTATTGTTCTATCCTCCCTCCCTCCTCCTTCTATCTATTGTTCTATCTATTGTTCTATCTATTGTTCTATCCTCCCTCCCTCCTCCTTCTATCTATTGTTCTATCTATTGTTCTATCCTCCCTCCCTCCTCCTTCTATCTATTGTTCTATCTATTGTTCTATCTATTGTTCTATCTATTGTTCTATCTATTGTTCTATCTATTGTTCTATCTATTGTTCTATCTATTGTTCTATCTATTGTTCTATCCTCCCTCCTCCTCCTATCTATTGTTCTATCTATTGTTCTATCTATTGTTCTATCTATTGTTCTATCTATTGTTCTATCCTCCCTCCCTCCTCCTTCTATCTATTGTTCTATCCTCCCTCCCTCCTCCTTCTATCTATTGTTCTATCCTCCCTCCCTCCTCCTTCTATCTATTGTTCTATCCTCCCTCCCTCCTCCTCCTATCTATTGTTCTATCCTCCCTCCCTCCTCCTTCTATCTATTGTTCTATCCTCCCTCCTCCTTCTATCTATTGTTCTATCCTCCCTCCCTCCTCCTTCTATCTATTGTTCTATCCTCCCTCCTCCTCCTTCTATCTATTGTTCTATCCTCCCTCCTCCTCCTTCTATCTATTGTTCTATATATTGTTCTATCCTCCCTCCCTCCTCCTTCTATCTATTGTTCTATCCTCCCTCCCTCCTCCTTCTATCTATTGTTCTATCCTCCCTCCCTCCTCCTCCTATCTATTGTTCTATCTATTGTTCTATCCTCCCTCCCTCCTCCTTCTATCTATTGTTCTATCTATTGTTCTATCCTCCCTCCCTCCTCCTTCTATCTATTGTTCTATCCTCCCTCCTCCTTCTATCTATTGTTCTATCCTCCCTCCCTCCTTCTATCTATTGTTCTATCCTCCCTCCTCCTCCTTCTATCTATTGTTCTATATATTGTTCTATCCTCCCTCCCTCCTCCTTCTATCTATTGTTCTATCCTCCCTCCCTCCTTCTATCTATTGTTCTATCCTCCCTCCCTCCTCCTTCTATCTATTGTTCTATCTATTGTTCTATATATTGTTCTATCCTCCCTCCCTCCTCCTTCTATCTATTGTTCTATCCTCCCTCCCTCCTCCTTCTATCTATTGTTCTATCCTCCCTCCCTCCTCCTTCTATCTATTGTTCTATCCTCCCTCCCTCCTCCTTCTATCTATTGTTCTATCCTCCCTCCCTCCTCCTTCTATCTATTGTTCTATCCTCCCTCCCTCCTCCTTCTATCTATTGTTCTATCCTCCCTCCCTCCTCCTTCTATCTATTGTTCTATCCTCCCTCCCTCCTCCTTCTATCTATTGTTCTATCCTCCCTCCCTCCTCCTTCTATCTATTGTTCTATCCTCCCTCCCTCCTCCTTCTATCTATTGTTCTATCCTCCCTCCCTCCTCCTTCTATCTATTGTTCTATCTATTGTTCTATCTATTGTTCTATCTATTGTTCTATCTATTGTTCTATCTATTGTTCTATCTATTGTTCTATCTATTGTTCTATCCTCCCTCCCTCCTCCTTCTATCTATTGTTCTATCCTCCCTCCCTCCTCCTTCTATCTATTGTTCTATCCTCCCTCCCTCCTCCTCCTATCTATTGTTCTATCCTCCCTCCCTCCTCCTTCTATCTATTGTTCTATCTATTGTTCTATCTATTGTTCTATCTATGGTTCTATCTATTGTTCTATCTATGGTTCTATCTATTGTTCTATCTATGGTTCTATCTATTGTTCTATCTATGGTTCTATCTATTGTTCTATCTATGGTTCTATCTATTGTTCTATCTATGGTTCTATCTATTGTTCTATCTATGGTTCTATCTATTGTTCTATCTATGGTTCTATCTATTGTTCTATCTATGGTTCTATCTATTGTTCTATCCTCCCTCCTTCTATCTATTGTTCTATCTATTGTTCTATCTATTGTTCTATCCTCCCTCCTCCTTCTATCTAT
The DNA here is from genome assembly GCF_013265735.2 of Oncorhynchus mykiss. NCBI lineage: Eukaryota > Metazoa > Chordata > Actinopteri > Salmoniformes > Salmonidae > Oncorhynchus > Oncorhynchus mykiss. The sequence goes on from NW_023493664.1 coordinate 659,599, forward strand.
TGTTCTATCCTCCCTCCCTCCTCCTTCTATCTATGGTTCTATCTATTGTTCTATCTATTGTTCTATCTATTGTTCTATCTATTGTTCTATCTATTGTTCTATCTATTGTTCTATCTATTGTTCTATCCTCCCTCCTCCTTCTATCTATTGTTCTATCTATTGTTCTATCTATGGTTCTATCTATTGTTCTATCTATTGTTCTATCTATTGTTCTATCTATTGTTCTATCTATTGTTCTATCTATGGTTCTATCTATTGTTCTATCTATTGTTCTATCTATTGTTCTATCTATTGTTCTATCTATTGTTCTATCTATTGTTCTATCCTCCCTCCTCCTTCTATCTATTGTTCTATCTATTGTTCTATCTATTGTTCTATCTATTGTTCTATCCTCCCTCCCTCCTCCTTCTATCTATTGTTCTATCTATTGTTCTATCTATTGTTCTATCTATTGTTCTATCTATTGTTCTATCTATTGTTCTATCTATTGTTCTATCCTCCCTCCTCCTCCTTCTATCTATTGTTCTATCTATTGTTCTATCTATTGTTCTATCCTCCCTCCCTCCTCCTTCTATCTATTGTTCTATCTATTGTTCTATCTATTGTTCTATCCTCCCTCCCTCCTCCTTCTATCTATTGTTCTATCCTCCCTCCCTCCTCCTTCTATATATTGTTCTATCCTCCCTCCCTCCTCCTTCTATCTATTGTTCTATCCTCCCTCCCTCCTCCTTCTATCTATTGTTCTATCCTCCCTCCTCCTCCTTCTATCTATTGTTCTATCCTCCCTCCTCCTCCTTCTATCTATTGTTCTATCCTCCCTCCTCCTCCTTCTATCTATTGTTCTATCCTCCCTCCTCCTTCTATCTATTGTTCTATCCTCCCTCCTCCTTCTATCTATTGTTCTATCCTCCCTCCTCCTCCTTCTATCTATTGTTCTATCCTCCCTCCCTCCTCCTTCTATCTATTGTTCTATCCTCCCTCCTCCTCCTTCTATCTATTGTTCTATCCTCCCTCCCTCCTCCTTCTATCTATTGTTCTATCCTCCCTCCCTCCTCCTTCTATCTATTGTTCTATCCTCCCTCCCTCCTCCTTCTATCTATTGTTCTATCCTCCCTCCCTCCTCCTTCTATCTATTGTTCTATCCTCCCTCCCTCCTCCTTCTATCTATTGTTCTATCCTCCCTCCCTCCTCCTTCTATCTATTGTTCTATCCTCCCTCCTCCTTCTATCTATTGTTCTATCCTCCCTCCCTCCTCCTTCTATCTATTGTTCTATCCTCCCTCCTCCTCCTTCTATCTATTGTTCTATCCTCCCTCCCTCCTCCTTCTATCTATTGTTCTATCCTCCCTCCCTCCTCCTCCTATCTATTGTTCTATCCTCCCTCCCTCCTCCTTCTATCTATTGTTCTATCCTCCCTCCTCCTTCTATCTATTGTTCTATCTATTGTTCTATCTATTGTTCTATCTATTGTTCTATCTATTGTTCTATCTATTGTTCTATCTATTGTTCTATCCTCCCTCCCTCCTCCTCCTATCTATTGTTCTATCCTCCCTCCCTCCTCCTTCTATCTATTGTTCTATCCTCCCTCCTCCTTCTATCTATTGTTCTATCTATTGTTCTATCTATTGTTCTATCTATTGTTCTATCTATTGTTCTATCTATTGTTCTATCTATTGTTCTATCCTCCCTCCTCCTTCTATCTATTGTCCTATCTATTGTTCTATCTATTGTTCTATCTATTGTTCTATCTATTGTTCTATCTATTGTTCTATCCTCCCTCCCTCCTCCTTCTATCTATTGTTCTATCTATTGTTCTATCTATTGTTCTATCCTCCCTCCCTCCTCCTTCTATCTATTGTTCTATCTATTGTTCTATCTATTGTTCTATCTATTGTTCTATCTATTGTTCTATCTATTGTTCTATCTATTGTTCTATCTATTGTTCTATCCTCCCTCCCTCCTCCTTCTATCTATTGTTCTATCTATTGTTCTATCTATTGTTCTATCCTCCCTCCCTCCTCCTTCTATCTATTGTTCTATCCTCCCTCCCTCCTCCTTCTATCTATTGTTCTATCCTCCCTCCCTCCTCCTTCTATCTATTGTTCTATCCTCCCTCCCTCCTCCTCCTATCTATTGTTCTATCCTCCCTCCCTCCTCCTTCTATCTATTGTTCTATCCTCCCTCCCTCCTCCTTCTATCTATTGTTCTATCCTCCCTCCCTCCTCCTTCTATCTATTGTTCTATCCTCCCTCCTCCTCCTATCTATTGTTCTATCCTCCCTCCCTCCTCCTCCTATCTATTGTTCTATCCTCCCTCCCTCCTCCTCCTATCTATTGTTCTATCCTCCCTCCCTCCCTCTCTCACTCACCCACCCTCCTCTTTTCTAATGTCCAATATCCCTCTCTTCTCATCTCTTCTCTCCTTGAAGGCCAGAGTACACATTGTGAGTGGGTGAGTGAGAAAGCAAGAGAGAGAGATAGATAGAGAGATAAAATAAAGAGGAAAGTGAGAGAGGGAATGAGAGAGAGAGAGAGAGAGAGAGAGAGAGAGAGAGAGAGAGAGAGAGAGAGAGACTCTGTTGTAACGATATGCAAATAGTTACAGTATAAAAAGGGAAAAAACATTTTTTTATATGGGTTGTATTTACAATGGTGTTTGTTCTTCACTGGTTGAAAATGATTCTCTCTCTCTCTCTCTCTCTCTCTCTCTCTCTCTCTCTCTCTCTCTCTCTCTCTCTCTCTCTCTCTCTCTCTCTCTATCTCTCTCTCTCTCTCTCTCTATCTCTCTCTCTCTCTCTCTCTCTCTCTCTACCTCTCTCTATCTCTCTCTCTCTCTCTCTCTCAATCTCTCTATCTCTCTCTCTCTCTCTCTCTCTCTCTCTCTCTCTCTCTCTCTCTACCTCTCTCTATCTCTCTCTCTCTCTCTCTCTCTCTCTCCCTCTCTCCCTACCTCTCTCCCTCTCTCCCTACCTCTCTCTCTCCCTCTCTCTCTCTCTCTCCCTACCTCTCTCCCTCTCTCTCTCTCCCTCTCTCTCTCTCTCTCTCTCTATCTCTCTATCTCTCTCTCTCTCTCTACCTCTCTCTATCTCTCTCTCTCTCTCTCTCTCTCTCTCTCTACCTCTCTCTCTACCTCTCTCTTCTCTCTCTCTCTCTCTCATTCAATTCAAATTCAAATTCAAATTCAAGCTGCTTTATTGGCATGAAAAACATTGTGTCAATATTGCCAAAGCAACAATGTATACAATATACATTGTAACAAAATTAGTAAATGATAGCAAATAATAATATAAAATGGTAGTAAATAATAATACAAAAATAAATACAATAAAATGGTAACAGTCTACAGTAAACATTAATAATTATAGTAATAACAATAATAGTAATAATAAGTAAGTTACTGTTTACTATGCAGATGTTATTATTCAGTGTCCCTCAGGCTATGGCAGGAAAATACATATTTGGCTGCAAGAGGAGCCATTGCTCCTTCGCCCATGAGTATTCTTAGTTTTTCCTCTGGGTTCAATTTGTAAAAATGTGGAATATATGTAGTCATTTCTGTGAATAATGAATCTCTTTGTGAGGAATATTTATCACAGTAAAGGAGAAAGTGCATCTCTGTCTCTACCTCCCCTGTCATGCAGTGACCACATACACGCTCCTCTTTGGGTAGCCATGTCTTTTTATGTCTGCCGGTTTCTATTGCCAATCGGTGGTCACTCAGCCTGTACTTGGTAAGGATCTGTCTCTGCTTCGTATCTCTGACAGAGTAGAGATAATCAGCCAATTCATATTCTCTGTTTAGGGTCAGATAGCAATTTAGTCGGCTTTGGGATTTTGTTTCGTTTTTCCAGTATTGTAAGTATGATTCCTTTGATTGGTTCATGATTTTGTTTATTGGAATTCTTTCTTTTGAAGCAGTGCTGGTGTCAGCTTGATTGGTGAGGTCCAACACCAGCTGACTGAGAGGGCTCGTTTCTGGGCTCAGCTCTTGGTCTTGAAGTGCTTTAAATTGCAGACTCGAATTTGGACTTGAATTTAGATGTAGCCAAAATTTTAATGATCTTTTCTGTATTTTCATTATTACTGGAAAACGGCCCAATTCTGCCCTACATGCACTAGTTGGTGTATTTCTCTGGACTTGTAGAATTTTCCGACAGAATTCTGCATGTAGGGTTTCAATTGGATGTTTGTCCCACATTTTAAAATCCAGTTTATTGAGTGGCCCCCAAACCTCACTTCCATAAAGTGCTATTGGTAGGATTACACTGTCAAATATTTTAGTCCAAATTCTAATTGGGATGTTGATTTTGAATAATTTCATTTTTATTGCATACATTGCTCTGCGGGCTTTTTCTTTGAGTGCCTTCACTGCCATATTAAAGTTTCCCGATGCAGATATGGTCTCTCTCTATCTCTCTCTCTCTCAGTCTCTCTCTCTCTCTCTCTCTCTACCTCTCTCTATCTCTCTCTCTCTCTCTCTCTTCTCGTCTCTCTCTCTCTACCTCTCTCTATCTCTCTCTCTCTCTCTCTCTCTCTCTCTTCTCTCTCTCTCTCTTCTCTCGCTTCTCTCTCTCTCTCTCTCTCTCTTTCTCTCTTCTCGTCTCTCGTTCTCTTCTCTCTCTCTCTTTCTTTCTCTTTCTCTCTTTTCTCTCTCGCTTTCTTTCTCTCTCTTTCTCTCTCTCTTTCTTTCTTTCTCTCTTTTCTCTCTTTCTCGTTCTCTCGTTCTCTTCTCTCTCTCTCTCTTTCTTTCTCGTTCTCTCTTTCTCTCTCTTTTCTCTCTCTCTCTCTCTCTTGCTTTCTTTCTCTCTCTTTCTCTCTTTCTCTTTCTCTCACTTTCTCTCTTTCTCTCTCTCTTTCTTTCATTCTTTCTCTCTCTTTCTCTCTCTTTCTCTTTTCTTTCTTTCTATTTCTCTCTCTCTTTTCTCTCTTTCTCGTTCTCTCTTTCTCTCTCTTTCTTTCTCTCCTCTCTCTTTCTCTCTCTTTCTTTCTCTCTCTTTCTCTCGCTTTCTTTCTCTCTCTTTCTCTCTCTCTTTCTTTCTTTCTCTCTTTTCTCTCTTTCTCATTCTCTCGTTCTCTTCTCTCTCTCTCTTCTCTCTCTCTCCCTCTCTCTCTCTCTCTCTCTCTCTCCCTCTCTCCCTCTCTCTCTCTCCCTCTCTCTCTCCCTCTCTCTCTCTCTCTCTCAATCTCTCTATCTCTCTCTCTCTCTCTCTCTCTCTCTCTCTCTCTCTCTACCTCTCTCTATCTCTCTCTCTCTCTCTCTCTCTCTCTCTCTACCTCTCTCTCTACCTCTCTCTCTCTCTCTCTCTCTCTCAAATTCAAATTCAAATTCAAATTTTCAAATTCAAGCTGCTTTATTGGCATGAAAAACATTGTGTCAATATTGCCAAAGCAACAATGTATACAATATACATTGTAACAAAATTGTAAATGATAGCAAATAATAATATAAAATGGTAGTAAATAATAATAAAAAAATAAATACAATAAAATGGTAACAGTCTACAGTAAACATTAATAATTATAGTAATAACAATAATAGTAATAATAAGTAAGTTACTGTTTACTATGCAGATGTTATTATTCAGTGTCCCTCAGGCTATGGCAGGAAAATACATATTTGGCTGCAAGAGGAGCCATTGCTCCTTCGCCCATGAGTATTCTTAGTTTTTCCTCTGGGTTCAATTTGTAAAAATGTGGAATATATGTAGTCATTTCTGTGAATAATGAATCTCTTTGTGAGGAATATTTATCACAGTAAAGGAGAAAGTGCATCTCTGTCTCTACCTCCCCTGTCATGCAGTGACCACATACACGCTCCTTCTTTGGGTAGCCATGTCTTTTTATGTCTGCCGGTTTCTATTGCCAATCGGTGGTCACTCAGCCTGTACTTGGTAAGGATCTGTCTCTGCTTCGTATCTCTGACAGAGTAGAGATAATCAGCCAATTCATATTCTCTGTTTAGGGTCAGATAGCAATTTAGTCGGCTTTGGGATTTTGTTTCGTTTTTCCAGTATTGTAAGTATGATTCCTTTGATTGGTTCATGATTTTGTTTATTGGAATTCTTTCTTTTGAAGCAGTGCTGGTGTCAGCTTGATTGGTGAGGTCCAACACCAGCTGACTGAGAGGGCTCGTTTCTGGGCTCAGCTCTTGGGCTTGAAGTGCTTTAAATTGCAGACTCGAATTTGGACTTGAATTTAGATGTAGCCAAAATTTTAATGATCTTTTCTGTATTTTCATTATTACTGGAAAACGGCCCAATTCTGCCCTACATGCATTAGTTGGTGTATTTCTCTGGACTTGTAGAATTTTCCGACAGAATTCTGCATGTAGGGTTTCAATTGGATGTTTGTCCCACATTTTAAAATCCAGTTTATTGAGTGGCCCCCAAACCTCACTTCCATAAAGTGCTATTGGTAGGATTACACTGTCAAATATTTTAGTCCAAATTCTAATTGGGATGTTGATTTTGAATAATTTCATTTTTATTGCATACATTGCTCTGCGGGCTTTTTCTTTGAGTGCCTTCACTGCCATATTAAAGTTTCCCGATGCAGATATGGTCAGACCAAGGTAGGTGTAATTTTTTGTGTGTTCAATTAAGGTGTTGTTCAGGGTGAATTTACATTTTTGTTTCTGACATCTGGGTTTTTTTTGGAAAATCATGATTTTAGTTTTTTGGAAATTTACTGCCAGGGCCCAATTATGGCAATATTGCTCCAGAATATTAATGTTTTGTTGAAGACCTTCTTTGGTTGGTGATAGAAGTACCAAGTCATCAGCATATAGCAGGTATTTCACCTCTGTGTCAAATAGTGTGAGTCCTGGGGCTGGAGATTGGTCCAACATGTCTGCTAATTCATTGATATAAATGTTGAAAAGATTTGGACTCAAATTGCAGCCTTGTCTCACACCTCGACATTGTGAAAAAAATTCTGTTCTTTGGTTTTTGATTTTTATTGCACACTTATTTTCTGTGTACATACATTTTATTAAGTCATACACCTTACCACCAAGCCCACTTTGTAGAATTTTGTAGAATAGCCCTTCGTGCCAAATCGAATCAAATGCTTTTTTAAAGTCAATAAAGCAAGCAAAGATTTTGCCCTCTTTTTTTTGGTGGACGTGTTTATTAATTAGTGTGTGTAAGGTGTATATATGGTCAGTAGTGCGATGGTTAGGGAGAAAGCCAATTTGACATTTACTTATTACATTTTTTTCTTGAAGAAAGGTTTGAATTCTTGAATTCAAAATGCTACAGAAAATCTTTCCCAAGTTACTGTTGACGCAAATTCCCCTGTAATTATTGGGGTCTGATTTGTCTCCACTTTTGTGGATAGGGGAGATGAGCCCCTGGTTCCAGACATCAGGGAAGCAGCCAGAAGTTAAAACCATGTTGAACAATTTAAGCACAGCATTTTGCAACTCAGGTGTGCTGTTTTTCAGCATTTCATTTCTGATGTTGTCTACACCACAAGCCTTTTTTGATTTAATAGATTTTAGCTTTTCATTTAGTTCTTGTTGGGTTATTGGGTAATCTAATGGATTTTGGTTGTTTTTAATGACTGATTCCAGGATGTTCAATTTTTCTTTAATTTCTAATTGGTTCTGGTTTAAGTCTTTTTGTGGGATGTTTTTGTATAGATTATCAAAGTAAGTTTTCCAAATTCCTACATCTTGTATGGCTAATTCTTGTGGCTTTGTTGTGCTTAAATTGTTCCACATGTCCCAGAACTGATTTTGGTCAATTGCGTTTTCAATTTCATCAAGTGTCTTGTTGGTATAATTCAATTTCTTGCATTTCAGTGTTTGTTTATACTGTTTCAGAGTTTCAAAGTATTCATATCGTAGCTCTGGGTTGTTTTGCTGCTTATGTTTTTTGTTTGACATTTGTCTTAGGTGTTTTCTAATTGTTTTACATTCATTATCAAACCATTTGTCAGAAACATTTTGATTTTTGCTTCTGATGTTGCATTGCTTTGGTTTTCTCAAATTTGCTTTCGATGCTGCTTTTTGGAATATGCAGTTGATGTTTTGGGTAGCTGAATTGACACCATCTTTATTGTTTTGGTACTGTGAGTTATTGAAAAACTGTATAGAGTTCATCATTTCATTTGAGTTCAATGTTTCAATGAATGCCTCTGCACTGTTTGGAGCCCATCTGAACGATTGGTTTATGTTGTAAAGTTTATTGGGCTGTTTTTTTGAATGAATATTGCCGGTTAATTTCTTCAGAAACACGTTGATCTGACTGTGATCTGACAATGGTGTCTGTGGTCTGACAGTGAATGCACTAATGGAGGAGGGGTCAATGTCAGTGATGGCATAATCGACTACACTTGTCCCAAGAGCTGAGCAGTAAGTAAACTGACCTAAAGAGTCCCCTCTGATTCTACCATTAAGCATGTACAGGCCTAAGGCTCGACAGAGATGTACTAACTCTTTTCCATTTTTGTTCAGTATTTGGTCAGGACTGTTTCTATTATTTATAATAGGGCTACTGTACAAGGAGGGGTGTCCAAATATGTGGTGGTTACCTCCCGCATCAGTGTAGTCAGGCTCAGAACCTGTTCTTGCATTGAAATCTCCACAAAGAAGCACTTTACCCTGCGCCTGAAATGTAATGATTTCTGTCTGGAGATTGTCAAAAAACTGATCATCATAATATGATGAATCTGAAGGAGGAGCATAAGCTGAACATATGTATACATCATTGTCACAATAGATTGTACCTTTGTTAAGTTTTAGCCAAATGTGAGTGGTACCTTTTTTCATTTCATTCAGTGCTAAGTCCTGCTTATGCCAAATGATGATTCCACCTGAGTCTCGGCCCCGTTTAACATTTTTATGTTTGATTGATGGTAGTAAACTTTCTCTATAGCCTGAGGGACACTGAGTATCTATGTCTCCACGACACCATGTTTCCAGTAGGATTATGATGTCCTGTCCCTTGATGTTTTTAATCAATTCTGGATTAGTTGTTTTATAACCAAAATGTGAAGAGTATAGGCCCTGGATATTCCAAGAGCTGATAGTTAATGATCTCATTTATAATAAGTGATATTCACTGGTTTGAGTAAAGTACATCGAAAAAAACAAAAAAAATAAAATATGTATATATACATATATATACATACACATATACACACATACATATATATACATACATATATACACACATACATACATATATACATACACATACATATATATATACATATATATATACATACACATACATATATACATACACATACATATACACACATACATACATACATACATACACACACACACACACATACATACACACACACACACATACATACATACATATATATATACATATATATACACATACACATACATATATATATATATATATATATATATATACACACATACATGCACATACACATATACACACATACATACATACATACACACACACGCGCACACACACACACACACACACACACCATTACATATAATAATTATTATAATACCGGTGTCAATACATTTAGGAATATTTGTAAACAAATGAATGAGAATGGAATAAGATTGCATTGTACTTATGTTATGTGCAATCTGCAACCCTGTGTGTTTGTGTGTGTGTGTGTGCGCGTGCGTGCCCGTGTGTGAATTAAAGGGACTGTCTAGCTCAGTAGTCTGCATATTAGTTGCAATAGTTGGCGCACCTCTCCTATCTCTGATTGTTCTAGGGGTCTTCTGCCAGAGGTTACCTCAGCATATGTAGGCTGACGATCTAATTGATACATGGTGTGGACTGCATCATGTGGTCTACTTCCCTGAAGGGCAGTGTTCTGACCGACCCTGGAGTAGTGGTCAGAGCTGTGTTGTGATGGGCTGGGTCTAGTAGAGCTGTGTTGTGATGGGACAGGTCTAGTAGAGCTGTGTTGTGATGGGCCGGGTCTAGTAGAGCTGCGTTGTGATGGGCCGGGTCTAGTAGAGCTGTGTTGTGATGGGCCGGGTCTAGTAGAGCTGTGTTGTGATGGGCCGGGTCTAGTAGAGCTTTGTTGTGATGGGCCAGGTCTAGTAGAGCTGTGTTGTGATGGGCCAGGTCTAGTAGAGCTGTGTTGTGATGGGCCAGGTCTAGTAGAGCTTTGTTGTGATGGGCCAGGTCTAGTAGAGCTGTGTTGTGATGGGCCGGGTCTAGTAGAGCTGTGCTGTGTTGGGCCTGGTCTAGTAGAGCTGTGCTGTGTTGGGCCTGGTCTAGTAGAGCTGTGCTGTAATAAGCCATGTCTGGCTCTTTTCTCCTCGGGATGGTGGAGGTACTGTTGTTTCAGAAGGTGGGGCGTGGGACCTTTGTTGCTGGGGTGATGGGTGTGTGGGTCCCTGCCAAGTGTTGCATCTTTTAGGTCCTTGGCAAAGGTTCTGATACTGTC
>NW_023493664.1:675000-680000 GCF_013265735.2 Oncorhynchus mykiss
CACACACACAAACACACACCCAAGCTAATGACACTATGTTTCTGTCCATTGACATGTGATGGAAATGATTGATCGTCTCTGTGTGCCCTGACCTTCACACTATCCAGAGGGCGTGCGTGTGCGTGCGTGCGTGCGTGCGTGCGTGTGTGTGTGTGTGTGTTTAAAAGGCGTTTTAAAATGATGGAAAATGACTTTGGAAAACAATCTCTAAAACCTTTTTTGATTGGCCTCTGATCTGTTCTGACCCTAACCCTGTTCTGATTGGCCTCTGATCTGTTCTGACCCTAACCCTGTTCTGATTGGCCACTGATCTGATCTGATCTGTTCTGACCCTAACCCTGTTCTGATTGGCCACTGATACCGTGACACTGTTATATGGTGACATCAACAGTTTGTTCTCCCTTCCTCCTGGTACTTTTCCACAATTCAATATTAATCGTGGTATTCGACAAGGATGTCCACATTCACCATTTGATTCATTTTAGCTGCTGAAATGCTGGCCATTTTTAAAAAAATGTTTATGACAATATAAACAAACTGGCAGATGATACCACTATTATTCTTAAGGACAAATAACAGAACCCCCTTTAGCTATCATGTCACGCCCTGACCATAGAGATCCCTTGTGGTTCTCTATGGTACTATAGGTCAGAGTGTGACTAGAGGGTGTTCTAGTCTTGAATTTCTATGTTGGTGTGTGAGTATGGTTCCCAATTGGAGTCAGCTGATGATCGCTGCCTCTAATTGGGGGTGATACTTAGTGTGGTCCTTTTTCCCACCTGCGTCAGTGGGATATTGATCGCTGCATCTAATTGGGGATGGTACTTAGCGTGGTCCTTTTTCCCACCTGCGTCAGTGGGATATTGATCGCTGCCTCTAATTGGGGATGATACTTAGTGTGGTCCTTTTTCCCACCTGCGTTTGTGGGATATTGATCGCTGCCTCTAATTGGGGATGATACTTAGTGTGGTCCTTTTTCCCACCTGTGTTTGTGGGATATTGATCGCTGCCTCTAATTGGGGATGATACTTAGTGTGGTCCTTTTCCCACCTGTGTTTGTGGGATGTTGTTTTGGTTTTGGTTTAGTGCCCACGTGGGCTACGAACTTCACGTTCGTTTCTTCTTTTGTTGGTTTTTTGAAGGTTCACTGTAATAAATATGTGTAACTCGACTCACGCTGCTCCTCGGTCCGCTCATTAGGTATACGACGAACGTGACTTATCAATTCTTCTCAGAAACATCAGGTTTGAGGCTAAATATGAATAAACATGAGCTGATGGCCAATCATAACCATTCATTTATTTTAATTACATAATATCCCCTTATATAGTACAGTTATATATCTGGGAGTTGTTGTCACAAAGGACAGTAACGCAAGTGTGAAATCACATCTTGAAAACGATTTATCGAAAGCCAAAGCTATTATTTTAACAGTTGGCTTCAAACAATTTTACTGATGAAAATGTGAAGTGTGTTTAGGATAATTTATCCAGTTTCATCATTAGCTGTCCCTGCTCAGGTTATAAAAATCTTCAACCAAACTCACCTGGTCTGATGACTCCTTGCTGTCCCCAGTCCACCTGGCTGTGCTGCTGCTCCAGTTTCAACTGTTCTGCCTGCGGCTATGGAACCCTGACCTGTTCACCTGGTCGTGCTGCTGCTCCAGTTTCAACTGTTCTGCCTGCGGCTATGGAACCCTGACCTGTTCACCTGGTCGTGCTGCTGCTCCAGTTTCAACTGTTCTGCCTGCGGCTATGGAACCCTGACCTGTTCACCTGGTCGTGCTGCTGCTCCAGTTTCAACTGTTCTGCCTGCGGCTATGGAACCCTGACCTGTTCACCGGACGTGCTACCTTGTCCCAGACCTGCTGTTTTCAACACTGACCTGTTCACCGGACGTGCTACCTTGTCCCAGACCTGCTGTTTTCAACTCTCTAGAGACAGCAGGAGCGGTAGAGATACTCTTAATGATCGGCTATAAAAAGCCAACTGACATTTACTCTTGAGTTGCTGACTTGCTGCACCCTCGACAACTACTGTGATTGTTATTATTTGACCCTGCTGGTCATTAATGAACATTTGAACATCTTGGCCATGTTCTGTTATAATCTCCACCCGGCACAGCCAGAAGAGGACTGGCCCACCCCTCATAGCCTGGTTCCTCTCTAGGTTTCTTCCTAGGTTTTGGCCTTTCTAGGGAGTTTTTCCTAGCCACCGTGCTTCTACACCTGCATTGCTTGCTGTTTGGGGTTTTAGGCTGGGTTTCTGTACAGCACTTTGAGAAATCAGCTGATGTAAGAACGGCTATATAAATCAATTTGATTTGATTTGATTTCAATTATATCTGGAAGAACGAGGTTCATGACATAAGAAAGGGTTTTAAGACCCTACGAGGATGGTGATAGAAGATGAAGGGTTTAAATCCATTGACAGTGTCAAGGTTCATTACATAAGGGTTTTAAGACCCTACGAGGATAGTGATAGAGGATGGAGGGTTTATATCCATTGACAGTGACATGGTTCACTACATAAGGGTTTTAAGACCCTACGAGGATGGTGATAGAGGATGAAGGGTTTATATCCATTGACTGTGTCAAGGTTCATTACATAAGGGTTTTAAGACCCTATGAGGATGGTGATAGAGGATGAAGGGTTTATATCCATTGACAGTGTCATGGTTCACTACATAAGAAAGGGTTTTAAGACCCTATGAGGATGGTGATAGAGGATGGAGGGTTTATATCCATTGACAGTGTCAAGGTTCATTACATAAGAAAGGGTTTTAAGACCCTACGAGGATGGTGATAGAGGATGAAGGGTTTATATCCATTGACAGTGTCAAGGTTCATTACATAAGAAAGGGTTTTAAGACCCTACGAGGATGGTGATAGAGGATGAAGGGTTTATATCCATTGACAGTGTCAAGGTTCATTACATAAGGGTTTTAAGACCCTACGAGGATGGTGATAGAGGATGGAGGGTTTATATCCATTGACAGTGTCAAGGTTCATTACATAAGAAAGGGTTTTAAGACCCTACGAGGATGGTGATAGAGGATGAAGGGTTTAAATCCATTGACAGTGTCAAGGTTCATTACATAAGAAAGGGTTTTAAGACCCTACGAGGATGGTGATAGAGGATGGAGGGTTTATATCCATTGACTGTGTCAAGGTTCATTACATAAGAAAGGGTTTTAAGACCCTACGAGGATGGTGATAGAGGATGAAGTGTTTATATCCATTGACAGTGTCAAGGTTCATTACATAAGAAAGGGTTTTAAGACCCTACGAGGATGGTGATAGAGGATGGAGGGTTTATATCCATTGACTGTGTCAAGGTTCATTACATAAGAAAGGGTTTTAAGACCCTACGAGGATAGTGATAGAGAATGAAGGGTTTATATCCATTGACAGTGTCAAGGTTCATTACATAAGGGTTTTAAGACCCTACGAGGATGGTGATAGAGGATGAAGGGTTTATATCCATTGACAGTGTCAAGGTTCATTACATAAGGGTTTTAAGACCCTACGAGGATGGTGATAGAGGATGAAGGGTTTATATCCATTGACAGTCAAGGTTCACTACATAAGAAATGGTTTTAAGACCCAACGAGGATGGTGATAGAGGATGAAGGGTTTATATCCATTGACAGTGTCAAGGTTCACTACATAAGGGTTTTATTAAGACCCTACGAGGATGGTGATAGAGGATGAAGGGTTTATATCCATTGACAGTGTCAAGGTTCATTACATAAGAAAGGGTTTTAAGACCCTACAAGGATGGTGATAGTGGATGAAGGGTTTAAATCCATTGACAGTGTCAAGGTTCATTACATTTTCACTGTATAATCCGACTTCCGTATATGTCTATATGTATATTTGAAAAGTTGAATAACACAAAAAGGACCAACATTGAAACCGTTTTTTTCCTCAACAAAAAAAAAACATGATGCGGGATGGGATCGAATCCACGGTTAAAAAACCCACTGTCAATTACGAGTGGCGCAGCGGTCTAACACACTGCATCTCAGTGCTGGAGGCGTCACTACAGACACCCTGGTTCGATACCAGGCTATATTACATCCAGCCGTGATTGAGAGTCCCATAGTGCGGCGCATAATTGGCCAATCGTCGTCCGGGTTTGGCCCTGTCTATGTCGTCATTGTAAATTAGAATGTGTTCTTATTAAGCTGACTTGTTAAATAAAAGATCAAATAAAAATTACTTGTAAGGACCTAATTTGCCTTTGTTCCAACAAAAAAAAGCACGTTTAACAGATAAACAAAAAAAGGGTAGGATTTTTCTCACTGTGAAAACATGAAAATGTCTTAACGTTAGTAGTATCTAGTAGCGTCAGTAAAACACTGTTTCTTTAGGAACAAGGAAAATTTGAATTTGTAGGCGTATTCAACGCTTCTTTGGGCTGTGATTGGTTGTTAGTGCTTCTCCGTCACTATGACGTTGTCACAGCTTCCGTGTTTTTGGTTTGTTTCTGGTCTCTGTAATGTACATGTGGGTCTACTGGAGAGATTTAATAATACACAGGTATATAACACCGTTAAACTACTTTTCAAATCAATTGTACTAACTCGCTAGATAACAATCTAACGTACCGAAAAAATGACACTGACTGTAAACTAATCTGATTTAGCTAGATAGATAGCTTGCTAACTTAGATAACGTCAGCTATCGTTACTTAACGTTAGCAGGCGAATTAATGTTTGTTACATCGTACCACTGTCTGTCCATTGTATAATATAAACTCTTTAATTAGCTATTGTATCTAGTAAAACAGTGCAACTCATATATCTGTGTACAGCAGGCAGACAGGCAGGCAGACAGGGATGTGATGCGCAGTTAAGTCGTCCTGATGTTTCCCAGCCTAAACAGATCGGAACGTTACATGCAAATATTATTACCACGTTTTGTTACGTTTTTTGTTTGTTTTTGGACTCCGGTGGGTTTTTTTCTCCGGCTGTTGGGGCACACGACATTTTTTCTC